>NC_028360.1:19975507-20105733 GCF_000741045.1 Vigna radiata var. radiata | reverse complement strand
TATATATATATATATATATATATATATATATATATATATATATATATATATATATATATATATATATATATATAATAAAATATTTAAGATTTGATGGATTATCTTTAAAATGGATTTAGTATTTTTTATATTTTATAATAATTATTTATTCGTATACTACAATAGTATATATTAAATATAGAAGCATTAACCCTCTTTTAATATAAAAAGAATATAACTTAAATAAAATACTAAGATATAATTTAAAAAATAGATATTTCAAAAATATTTTATTTTAATATATTTTTTGAAACAATACTTACTTTTTATTAAGATTTGATAATAATTTTTCTTTTAATTAATTTAATTATTTTTTAACTTTAATTTATATTTTTAAAAATTGTTTTACATCAAACTATTCTTAAAAATGATTTTTTAAACATAAATTAGAAATTTTTATTTTATTTATAAACCGGTCAAATCAATTATTATTTCTGAACTTTATTTTTCTCTCTTTTTTCTATTCTTTAATACGAAGAAACCATTTGTTAATTAGCTTTTGTTTGAATTTTGGCTACCAAATTTGCATCAATTGGCCTTCATATATTCTCGAGAAAGGGAAAATGATTTTTTTTTATAAATTAATTGATTTAAATGATATAAAATAGAGACAACGAATTACTTTTTTCAATCGGAAAATGATATTTTAACACCATTTTTTGACACTATTTTGACACTGCACATGTGTCAAAATGTGATTGGACGATTTCAAATTAAAAAAGTTGAGACAGGGTACAGGGGTATGTTTGGAAGAAAAAAACCAAAGTTTGTTTTTTAATTTGAAATCGTCCAACCACATTTTGACACGTGTACAGTGTCAAAATGGTCTAAAAAAATGGTGTTAAAATTTTATTTTCCTTTTCAAAAATAATTGTTCTTTCTCACACTGACTTTTCTTGTTTTGCCTAAATATTATACACATGCAGATTTTTTATTTTAATCTTTAATCAGTGTAAAAGAAAATTAAATACTTAAATTCATGAGGTATTGGTACAAATGTGTTACTGGAATATTGTTACTTCAGCCTAATGACTTTTATTTCATAATTAATTGATTAGGCATCCAATAATAAAAACTAAATAGGTTTCTTTTTGTCTTGTTAATATCTATATAAATCTACGAGAAGAAGGTAGTAGTCATAGGTAGCTAGTTAATGGCAGAACATATGGTGCGAATTTCACTATCAGAACCCGTTTTCAGCTCAGTGTTGCCCATCTTCACCACAGACTTTGCAAAGTCCGATTTGAAACGTAAGGCTGAGTCGGAGTACGCTTCCACAAATGTCTTTGTGGAAGCATCAGTCCAAAGCAATTGATCAGACTGCAAAATTCCACGTCCGTTCTTCAAATTTTTAAAGTAAGATCTATCAACTTCGAATTCACTGCCTGTATCCAATGCAACACGGTTTTGAGCACCTGTATTTTGGGGGCACTGTGCCCGTAGTGTGGGAAGAAATGTAGGGTCGATGGAAGGGTCAGGACCATTTTCAGTAAAGTTGTACAGTCTGTGCCTGAAGAACAGGCAAGCTGTTGTACCAATTGTATGTCCACCTGCATACCAAAATACTCATCGTTAACTCTATCATTTGTGTATAAGATTGTATTCACAGTTTACAATAGTACCAGAAAGGACGACGAGGTCTTGCGTGTTGAGACCCTTTGCTGCAAACTTCTGCGTCAGAATAGCAACAGAGTCGAAAGGAGAAGGCAAGTTATTCGCTTCTGAAGCCTGTGATATGCGTCCATCTCTACGTCCAGTAGGCACTTTCCAACTCGGTCCATCACTCTGCCATGCAAAATATATATACACAAAATCATCACATGCACATAAACAATTAATGTAATTAATAACAAGGTCATGAACATCATGAGATTGATAGATTTTGAGTTAATTACAAGGTCGACAGAATCACGAGTTGCAAGAGCAAGAATGTCAGCACATGACACAACGCCGGGGCATACAGCCTCGAGCTGTGTCTTAGCATCATTAATAACCTCAAATCCTTTTAAACTAAGGTTTGGCAATGCTGTTCTCTCAGTTTGAGGACCCTCGATGAGAACGGAAGCATCACAACCTTGCACGAAGCAATCATGGAAGTGCAACCGAAGCAACCCTGCTGCCAAACTAGGATCGGACTTAAGATGGTCTCGAACAGTGGACTTAACGATGGACTCAGCGCGGGGACACGTGCGGGAATAGAACCCCACACGTGTCTTTTGCCCACTAACTCCTACTGTGTTCACAATAGTCAAACCAAGCAAAGTAAACATTAGAGAGTTTAAACTTCGTCCCTCCATTTTTGTGACGAAATGAAGACTTCCAAAGTGAAATGTAAACGATTAATTTCTTTAGGAAAGTTGCTGAATGTGTGGAATACATTGTCATGAGAAGGTGGTATTTATAAGAATCGTTTGCTCAAATTTTTAAGATAATTAAGTAGGGATGAGACAAGTTGATACTTAGTTGAATTTCTCAAATTATAAAACATAAAATATCCTTTTACTTTGTAACGTAGATTGAATGAAGTGATTAAATCATATATTTGAATAGAGTTAATAGACACATTTTTCTATTGTTGTCTTCTTTATCCTCATATCTATAAATTTTCTATTTCAAGTTTTTCAAGTCTAAGTTGGGTGGGATGATATTGTAAAAGACATTCTGACACTTAAGTAAATGATTTTATGTGATAATATAGATAATATAGAGAGTAAGTACTCAGACTTGGTTAGGGAAACTCAATGAAAACTTGCTTATTTTTGCATCCTAGCCTTTTATTTGTAAGTTATTAACTACTATAGGTTCAACAAAATGATCTTACCTTTAATTGCGATATATTACTTATAAACAGTTTATTTATTCTACAATCAATTATCAAAATCTTTAATCATTTTATTATTAATTTATTAATTATTTATTTGTTTAATGATAATAACTTAAACGGTGACTTAACATTAACAACTTAAAGTTGGTATAACATTTGATTTGTTTTCACGGTTGACAAATGTAATATATTGAATAATTACATATGTTAACATATCTCTATACCATACACGATCATTAACCTACTAATTCAACGTTTTCATTGGATTATTGATCAAATTGTAAGTATTTTTTATTTCTTTTAATGGAAAACTAAAATATATAGCAAGGGAGATTGACTCGTAAAGTTCAATGAAAATGACGTCATTTGTACCAAGTTGCTCATATAAAGACTCGTTACGAATAGTTTATGTATAGATATCAATTTATAGAAAAAATAATTTCAGTTTTTTCATATTCTTCTTATGAAAATAGTACTCCAAGCCTGAACTTAATTAATCTATTAAGAAATATGTGAAACTCCAAAGTCAGCTTATTAATTTATTGAAAGTCAACATTTCTAAATATATTTTATTTAGAAACACATTTTTTTTTTATCAATATAAATTTTAAAATCTATTAAATATATCAATAATTTAAAATGTTTATTATTAATCGATTTGTCCGAAAGATAAATTTATCGAAGATTGACAAATTTTTTACCCAAATAGCTCATATCCAATTCCACATTAAAGCAAATATTTTCTTTTTTCATCTCTGAACATAAAATTTTAAATTTTTTTTTATCTTCTTCCATGAATAACCCACTATCACTAGAACAAAGATAAAAAAAATGAAACTGGTATATTACTTTTTTATAAATTGATTATATTTTGCCAATAATTTACTTTTTAAGCCATAATCGATTATCAAGAACTGTTAATTATGTTGGCCTGTGTCTTTCTTATGTTTTACTTTCAGAGTAATAATAAAAAAATGCTACTAACAAAGAAATACGAATAATAATTTAAATTTATTTACCTCAAACTAAAAATATATAAAAACGAACACACTTCTCTTATTTTTTTAATTATATTTCAACTAATTATTTTTGTCTTCTTATTTTCATTTTTCTTATGTGCTTTCCCTCTCTCTTTTTCTTTTTTTCTGCCTAACCTTAGGGAAATCCAAAATTTTCCATTACTGATTAATTAGCTATTTGATACGGCATTGTATCCAAGAGGGAAAACAAGAGGGACTTGTGATTTTTCTGCACTCTCTAAAACAGCATTTAACTATTGCTGTACTTTCTTTTTCTAATTGCCAAGTTGAATGTAATATAGTTTAAGAATAAAAAAAACTTACATATAAAGTAATATAGAAACAAAAATTTATGAAAAAAATATATTTAATCCTAAAATAAAACATAAAAATTTTAGAAAAAAAAATAAAAATAATTTATTCAATAGTGAGTAAATAAACTTGTTTTTTTTCGATATTATCTGAAATACATATTCGTTTTAATGAAAATTTTCATATTAATTGGATATCGGTACAGGTATAAGTAAGAGTAACACTTGATTTTTTTATCAATTAGATACAGGTATGAGTATCAATATGTAAATGTATATTCTATCTCCGTATTCATATACCCACCGTATTAATCATCTATGTTCTTATTCTTACTTTTCTTTAAATCATTAAATTCTCATAATTTGTTAAGTCATATATAATATTTGATTTAATTATTTTTACTTATTTTTAATACTTTTATTTCATTATTTTTATCATGTAATACTAATTTGATGAATTTTTATATTTTCTAAGTCATTTGTAATTTTATCATCACGATTATATTAAATCAATTCATTTATTGTGAAATAATAATTTAATGTTATTGTCATCAATTTTATTTATCATCACTAACACATTGAATTTAAAAAATATAAAATTTGTGAAATTTTAATTACTATTAGTTTAATCTTATTGACTTTTTTTTATTCGTAATTTATGATTCCTGCACACAAATATCTTGTTACTGACTTTTTTTTTCTGGATGAAATTCAAATTAATAACATTTACTTCAAAGTTATTCATAGTCAGATTTTTGGTTCCTGGTTAACTTCTTATTGTCAATGTGCTAGCCTCGTACTTAATTTTTCATGTGTATATTATAATTTTTGTTTGTACCTTTGATTTATTGTTTTAATATTCTAATTAGGTTTATTCTCAATCGACAATTTAAGGGATAGATTGTATTTTTTTTTAAAGACTGAAATTTTATTATATTTTTATTTTTAAAAAAATTTATATAAGGTCTTGACTCTTGAGAAATATAGACTATTAAACATGATAGTAAAAATACATTTATGATTTCACACACATGATATATTACATTGTTACGTAGTCAAACAAAATAAATATATCTTTCAAAGAACATCTCAAACTAGAATTTATCACTTACATCCTCAGTACGAAATGAAAAATTGTTTTAATTCTATACGTAGATATAATCAGTGAATAAGACTTTTTTAATATAGTCAAGACATATAATAACAATTTTAATCTTATAAATATATATATATATATATATATAAATGAAACTTGCCAATTTTTTCATACAAGGCTGCATAAATGAAATTAAACACAGCCTATGAAGCCATCGAATATTGTAAAGGCTCTTATTTTCACGTCGGCTTGTACTTTCTGCACGCCTACAATTTCTATGGGCACCTCCAAATTTTCGAAATGATATTTTATTTTATGTAGAAGTAACTCTTTGAATTATGTATTTTTAAAAGCGTATAAAGTAATTTCTGGAAAATAAAAAACATCAATAAATTTTCACCCACGTTTAAAAGGAAAAATATGTTTTAAGTGATAAAATTAAACACTGCATAAAAAAAATCTTATAAACCTCATATTTCAAGTTTTTGAACTAATCTTTGCTGATGTATTCCTAAAATAAATATCTGGATTATGGAAGGAGCAACTACAGTGATGGCAGATTTTTGATCAAGAAGCGACGAGAGCAGTGGTGTGATAGAATAGAACAGCATAATTAAGATTCTTCAATTATTTTAAAGGTTAAACTTTTGATGTTTTCTTTTTAAAGTTGTCGATTTTTTGTCAATAATCCCCATATACAAAGACAAAAGTGTGCTTCTTTCATGTCTTTACGCATAGTAACATAAACGTGGTTTTAATGCATAACAAAACAAACCCACGCATCCAATTGAATTACTCTTTTTAATGTATTTTCAACTATAAGGTTATTTGTCTGGAGAAAAAAAATTTCTTTCACAATGGCCCTGATGGTCTCAATGGCCTCTCAGATTTCCACTTTGAGGCCATTCCTGATGGTTTGTGTGACTCTACCAGAAAGAATGCAACCTTATCTCAAAACTTAATCATTCTCATCATACTCCTCCAGTAACTTTCATTTTATCAGATGGTGTCATGTCCTTCACACTCAAAGCTTCTCAGCAATTTGGGTTACCCAACATATTCTTTTGGACTCACAGTGCTTCTGCTGTCATGAGCTACGAACAATGCAAGAATCTCATGGAAAGAGGCCTCACACACACCACTTAAAGGTGGGAACCATACAATATTCTTCACTTTAACTTTATTCTAATTAATTAGCATTAAAATATCTATATATTATTTTTCGTTATGGTCTTGTTTTTCAGATGCAAGCTATTTGACTAATGGGCATCTAGACACTGTCATAGACTGGATACCTGACATGAAGGATATCACTCTGAGGTATCTTCCTGACATCTATCGCACCAGAGATCAAAATGATATACTTTTGGACTTTGTGGCATAACAGACCGAAGCAACTTCAAGAGCTTCCGCAGTTATTCTTCAAACTTTTGATGCCTTGGAGCATGATGTGCTGGAAGCACTCTCCACGATGTTTCCCAAACTATACACCATAGGCCCTCTGGACTATTCTGATGGATGCTGTTCACTGTTTGAATGCTCTACTTTTTCGATTGGCAGAGACTATTCTTGCTTGGACTATCTCCAAAAATTTACAACGGTCCTATTTTCTTGTTACATTCCTTCATAACCTCTTAGAAAAAAAAAAGAAGCAATCTTTGCAGTGGTTTAATTGCAATATGAATCGCGTGGAAGAGGCATCTTAGGTCCTATTTATTCTCTTTTCTTTGCATTTTTTAAAAGAATAAAAACATGAGGTCCACGTTTTTTTTTATCTATTTTCTTTTCTGCTCTACCAAATGATCCAGTCTTCTTTACCTTTGTCATCTTTTGATTACATGCAAAATCATTATATATACTTATATTATACATTAGTATAAAATATTTAACATAAAAAATAAGATTTTGTCTTCATTTGCTAGCCTTTTTTTTTGTCTGTGCATTTTATACAACTCAAAGAACAAGTCATTTGGATCTGAAAATCAAATGCGCTATATTATAAGAGCATGCATTTTTTGTGGGAAGAATGAATCTCTCCATTTTTGTTTTATGGAGAATAAGACCATGCGCGATACGAAGGGGAATAAAATAAAAGCTGCGTGCTTCTCATGGTTGTACAGTCTTTTTCATTTCCCTTAGATTCATTTCTGACCATATAAAACACAACGCAGATACCATCTCTTCCTCGAACAGAGAAAAAAAGGGTAGAGATGGATCACACAGTTTCAGATTCTGATAAGCCTCTTCATGTTGTGATGTTCCCATGGCTAGCCATGGGTCACGTATACCCCTGCTTCGAGGTTTCCAAGATCCTTGCACAAAAGGGTCACTATACCACTCTGGTATCCACCCCTAAGATCATAGATCGCTTACCAAAACTCCCTCAAACCTTAACACCATTTGTTACGCTAACCAAATTGCCCCTGTCTCCCCACACCGACCAAAACCATCTCCCACAAGATGCTGACTCTACAATGGACATTCCCTCCGACAAACTCTATTACCTCAAATTAGCCTACGATGCTCTCCAACAACCTATGGCTCAACTACTCAAAACTTCAAATCCTGATTGGGTTTTCTATGATTTTGCAGCCAGCTGGATACCCCAACTGGCCAAAAGCCTCCACATTCCCTGTGCCTATTTCAGTCCCTGCCCTGCCTGGAGCATATGCTTCTTTGACACACCAAAACAACAACTTGGTGAAGCTGCTGCCGACCGACCAAACCCCGAAGACTACTATGGCCCTCCCAAGTGGGTTCCTTTCCCCACAAATATCGGCCTAAGACCGTATGAGGTGAGGAAGTTGTTAGAAGATGTCAAAGTTAACGAGACCGGTGCCTCCCCTGTTTTTGATCTGAATGAGGCAAATTCTGGTTGTGACATGTTTGTCATCAGAAGCTCAAGAGATCTTGAGCAAGAATGGTTAGATTATCTGGCCGAGTTTTACCACAAGCCTGTGGTTCCTGTGGGGTTGCTTCCACCGATGCAAGTAATGGATTCTGAAGAGGGAGACAATAGCCCTGATTGGCTTAAAATAAAGGCGTGGTTAGAGACCCAGAAAGGGTCATCAGTGGTGTACATTGCATTTGGGAGTGAGGTGAAACTGAGCGAAGAAAAGCTCACTGAATTGGGTCTTGGCATTGAGCTTTCTGGTTTGCCTTTCTTCTGGGTTCTGAGGAAGGGGTCAGTTGAGCTGCTGCCAGATGGGTTTGAGGATCGGACGAAAGATCGTGGGGTTGTGTGGAAAACATGGGCACCCCAGCCTAAGATCTTGGCTCATAGCTCGGTTGGAGGTTGCTTGACTCACTGTGGTTCTGGTTCAATGATCGAAAATCTCTACTTTGGGCACGTCCTTGTGATGTTGCCCTTCTTACTAGACCAAGCATTGTATTCAAGAGTGATGGAAGAGAAGAAAGTGGGAATCGAGATTCCAAGAAACCCGCAAGATGGATCGTTCACAAGGAGCTCCGTGGCGAAGGCATTGAAATTGGCAATGGTGGACAATGAGGGAAGTGTTTACAGGAAAAATGCTAAGGAGATAGGCAAGAAATTTAGCAACAAAGACCTCCATAACCAATACATTCAAGATTTCATTGTCTCCCTTCAAAATTCAAGTATACAGAGCAAGTAAATGGATATGTATTTCATAATTTTAGCTACCACAGCTCTTTCTCCTTACCTAAACTTCACAATTTTCTTTCTTTTCAAATAAACTAATTCAGTTAAGTTAAGCCATATTATTATATACAATCACTTACGATTAAGTAACTAATTGATTATTTAAGACTTTTTGAAAAGTTTCAGTCTTTAAGAAATAATCAACTAAAATTCTCTTAAACAGAATCCCCGTAAAAAACCACTACCTTTATCTCTTACTTAAATAATATATATGTCAACACAAAAACTATCAAGCTGCATACTTCAATTTAAATCAGAGTATCTCAAATTTAAATCACAAAATCCTACAAACTAAAGTTCACCCTCCAAAAAGGAGAATCAATCAAATTGCCTATTTGTTCAATAAAAATTATTTAAATTCTAAATTTTGAAATTGTGTTTTTATTCATTGTTGTGATATTTCGATCTCAATTAATTAACCAAATTTGATTTCCAAAAATATATCATTGTTTCGAAACTAAAAACCTACATAAAAATGTTATCACTAAAAAAATTAGCATATATATAATATTAATTATTATTCATTATAATTACCATCTATCTTATATTTATTATTATTTGGTCCCTTTTTTTAGGGTTTGGTTCAAAATAATCCTACCTTTGAAAAAAGTTCATTAAGGTCCTATATTTCATTAAAAATTGTTGATATGCTAGGATGGTCAAACGTTGAGGAGCTATTTAAAACGAAGCTTTTGTGGCTCTGTGATGTCATTTAAATATGTAAATACTCAAGATAAAAATAAAAAACCCTTACCCTTATCTGATTACGCCATCTCTGGGTTTTCGTTGCTTTGAAAGTGGTGGTTTCTGGTCATTGTACTGCTCATTCTACTGTTGATTCCTTGAAGGTGCAAGTGGAACTTCGTACTAAGGTGAGATAAGGGGTCATTATCTCAGCCTAATTAGTTGATGTTGTTGATATTTTATTTGGGGGTTAGGGTTTAATTTGTTTTTGTGTTAAATAGGTATTTTCATCGATTGACTTTGATTTTGGGGATATAAAAAGTTGTTTTTTATTTTCATTGATTTCCCTCTGCTGCCATGTTTTCCACCAAGACTGCATCGACCTCTGCTCTCACAAACCCGACGAGGGTGTTGTTTCTTCAGCCAGTGGCGAGATACGTGTTGATGTGAGAGAAGAAGAAAGCCTTGATTGTGGTCGTGAACATGTTTGTGATAACATTCAAGATCAACAACAACATGAACAACACGAGGAACAAACTGAACCTGAACGTAGTCGTGGCCTAGGATAGGAACATGAGGTGGTTGATGCACACGAGGAACAAATGTTTGTACGGTCTAATTCCACCAGACACTCCATAGTTATGATTAGAGGGGAGGGGGATGATGAGGGAAAGAACGACGATGACAAGTACACGTTGAGATTGCCGGAGCATGTTTTGAGAGTGAACAGTAAACATAATTCTACGAGGAGCTGTGCGAATTTTAAGGATATGACCAAGCTTGATGCTCCTCTACCTTGCAGTAATTGTGGGTTTGTTCAACCCCCATCACCTAGTTGTTCCTCCTCCCCAACTCATACTCAGAGACCTTAAATACTGCATCTTAAATTTTAGAGTTTTCTCTTCTGTTTTTTAAGCTTTTGCTGCATGTAATTTGATATAGAAGGCAATAGTTTGAGATAGATAGGCATTGTGCATTATGGTAAGCGATATATTCCTGAGTTGGAAGGTTTTTATGTGTTTCTGTCTTTGATCAAAACTAGGATATCTGGTTTTTGCAAAGTTGGGAGTCTTTTTAGTAAAATAACTTCCTCCATGGATGAAGGAAAACAACACCATTTATCCTACTCTTGCTTATACCTTTTGAAAGTCGCCATGCTTCTGCTAAGAAAATCTTCCAAACTACATTATGGGAAGAGTTTTTTACTTTAACCTTTTTTATGTCATTTTTTATTTTTATCTTAAGTATTTACATATTTAAATGACATCACAGAACCACATAAACTTTGTTTTAAACAACTCATCAATGTTTGACCACACTAGAATCTGCACAGTTATAATTTTAACGTCGTCTGTCAAAAGGACAGGACGGTATTGAACATTTTTTATTAAAATATGAGACTTTAATGAACTTTTTTCAAAAATGAGATTATTTTAAACCAAACTCAAAAAAAAAAAAAACCAAATGATATATTATATCTTATTATTTTTTATATTGTTATTTTACTAACTCAAGTATCAAAAGTCCTTTTCCAAATGAGTCCTCACTTAATACTTTATGCTGGACAACTTTATTTAACTATTAGTGTTCGAATAACTCTATGAATTCAATTGTTTGTCTAGATAAACTTTGTTTCTCAATAAAAACAATCTAATGATTCAAATAAAACATTATAAATGAGTTTGATAAAAAAAAAAATCAATAGTATATATTAGTCCTGAACATATTTTCAAGAGAAATAAAAAATCATAAACTTAAAGATAATAAATTTACGACAAAATTAAATACACAATTAATAAAATATAAAACAAAATACAGATTTTACAATTAATTTATATTATTATACTTTATTTTTAAAATATTAATATATTTGAATGAGTTATGAAAATTGTGATTGAATATATATATATATATATATATATATATATATATATATATAAATTTTTTAAATTATAGGTTTCTTTTCAATTTTATAATGTATAATTTTTTTTTGTTTAATATATGAATTATTGTGATTTTAATTTTACCTACTTGCAATATTGATAAACATAAAATTAATTATACGGAATAAAACATCAATTATGAATAAATTATGCTTTGAAAGATATTATTGAACTTGAAATATATTATGAAAACTAAAAATTAAGATAATAGTGATAAATTATTCAATGGTAAAATTGTTATGTGGAAGGTAATTTTGGACTTACTTTGAATGTTCTGATAAAGGAATTAAGATGTTAGGTAAGTGATCAATAAATTATTTTCAACCATAGAAAAATTTAAAAGTTTTAAATCTTTTGCAAATTGCATAAGAAAATTGTAAAGTTTTCGAAGCTTGAATTACTGATAACAAAGAAAAATTACAAAATCAAATAAAGATCATAAAATTCATGATAAATAATTGATATCAAAGTTTTTGAATAACATTAAATGTTGATATTAAATTCAAAGTATGTGTGCCTATAATACTTCTCAAAATAAAATGTGAAAATTCTGATATCATAGCTAAGAATTCTCGGGCTTATCCGGGTTGAATTTTCAGTGAGTCAGGTTAGCTCATCAACTCATCTATTTTTTTATTTAAATCAAATTAATTATTTAAATCTTATTTTTTTTATTAAAATCAAATTAATTAAATTCGTTATTCAAAACCCACAAACTTACTTTTCAGTACAACTTTTTGTGCTACGCTGTGTCTATTCAAAAGTTTCCCTCTTCTATATATTTTTGTTAACGACTATATGTAGTTTCTTGGTCAAACTCTCAAACTAAATTGGCAAAATTTTATGTTTGATAGTTTAGAATATATTTTATATGAATTGGTTCGGGAAAAAAAAGTTAAGTGAGTCAATAAGCCAACCCGTTTAATCCACCAACTTATGGTGGGTCGGGTTGAATTCAAATTTTTTCGACTTATTAATAAATGAATTGAGTTAAATTGACTCACTAAATGGTTAACCCATTATGAATCAGGTTGAATCGGACGGAGTTACCCATTTTGACAGTTTAAAAAACATTGATTAGACAAATGATTTTTCTAATAAAACAAAGTTGGAAGTGAATGATTTCATCAAGCCTATCATTTATATTATTATCATTAAAAGTAAAGGTATTGATAACAAAATGTATAATAGAAAATGATTTGGTATAGGATTATAGTATAAATTTCAAAGAAAACAACCCTCGTATATTTATATTTTTTTAATGACAATAACATAAGTGTTAAAGTAAATCATTTTCTAAAGTTGGACCTATATTTATAGTTATGTGTAGCCACTTTCAAATTGATCAAGCAAAACTAACTTCCTTAAGTAAGATAATTTAAAATTATAAAATGTCAATAACCACTTAAAAAAGTGTATACATAGTCTATTATAGTCTTGTATATATATACATGTAGCCAACTATGTATAATTGTTTACATAATAAAACAAAAAAAGAAAACAAATTACTCCATGTTATTTTAAGTGGTTCTAATTAATGATCCAGCAAAACTGATTTCCTTAAATGAATGAGAGAATTTTAAATTATAAAGGTCAATATCAAATTCAAAAAGTGTATACATAATCTATTTAGTAACAATTTAGATTGATTTTTCTTTCTCTTTCTAAAAAAAAGAATTAAAAGGATAACAATTAAAGTCATTCAGTGGTTACAACTATTTATTTATACATTAAAAACGTAATCACTATTATAAATAATACTCTTAAACACACGTATACTTTTATTATAAACTCAACATATTATTTTACATATTTAAAAACAATTTATATTATTATAAACAAACTTATCATACTTTATTATTATTTACTATTATCATTATTCTAATAATTGTTACATAAATTTTATATAATAAAATACAAGGTTAAATTTGTTTGTTATTTCTTATAAAAATTGAAATTAGTGATTTTTAAAACTTTAATCTAATTTAACTTTTAATTTTATAAATAAATAAAATTAATTTTTATAATTAAATTTTGTTAAATTTATTTGATATTTTAAACATATGTATATTTTAGTTATTTATATAATTTAACAAATTTTGTTTTAATATTAATTAAAAAATATATTTAAAATGTTAAGTAAACTTAATAAAATTTAATTAAAAATACTAAATTTTTTAAAGTTAAAAAATTAAATTGAGTTAAAATTTAAAAAATTATTAATTTTAATTTTTAATAAAAATTAAAGCATATAAAATTAATTAACCCTAATATATTCATATAAGTATTTCATAATTTTTTATTTCAATCAACTTTATGGGTTCAATAAAATAAGGGACGCGAGGACCTCGTTGCACAACTAACTTTTGCCATGGTATTTAAGTAATTTGACACATGTGATTTATATAACATTATGTATACCATTCCAAACATTTAATTGTATCTGTACTTGTTTATTTAATTTTTTTTTTTATTTTTCTGATATAGAATAAGATCTATGATATTAATAAATCATTTTTTCAATTACATTTTTAGTATATGCAATTATTTTATTTTATTTTTTAACTAATTATTTTTAATAAAAAAAACACCTATAACAAAACTGTAAACCTGAAAAATTGGCAAACATGTGACATGTGCTAATAATGGAAGTAAAATATCAGCCACGAGGAACTTGTAGTTGTTTTATTTTAGAAATAGCTTGTGTACATGGATAGTGTTCTCTGCAGTTTTTGAACTAAAGTGCAACCTAGTGCACTTTGATCCAATGGCCTTAACCGATTGAACCAAAATTATTCATTGTTTTTTTATAAATAAAATTTGTGTTTTAAGGGTTATGATTGGTGCAGCTTAAAAGTTGAATTGCAGAGGATGTGAACCAATAATAATATTATATTACGTCCAGGACATGTTTGCTTTTCTATGATCTCAGATGTAAACAAACTAAAGACCATATAACTGGTTGGTTTCTCAGTGTAAAACACAAAGATATCATCCTCTCCCTTAGCTACGGAGTAGTTGTAACAAAGATATCATACACTTTAAGTGCTGATGGATTCTGCTGGTATAGTTTCAGCTCATGCAAATGGCAATGGCAAGATCGAGAAGCCTCTTCACATAGCCATGCTCCCCTGGCTGGCCATGGGTCATATATATCCTTACTTTGAGGTGGCAAAGATCCTTGCTCAGAAGGGTCATCATGTAACCTTCATAAACAGTCCCAAAAACATTGATCGCATTCCCAAAGCTCCCAAAAACTTACAACCATTCATTACACTGGTGAGACTACCTTTGCCACAAGTGGAGCATCTTCCAGAAGGCGCAGAGAGCACCATGGAAATTCCCCCAGGAAAGAACTGTTTCCTCAAGAAGGCTTATGAGGGCCTCCAAGACGGTGTTGCTGAGGTGCTCAAAACTTCCAAACCTGATTGGCTTTTCTACGACTTTGCAGCTGCTTGGGTAGTCCCAATAGCTAAGAGCTTCAACATTCCCTGTGCGCATTACAACATAACCCCAGCTTACAACAAAGTCTTCTTTGATCCACCCAAGGACAAAATGAAGGATTACTCCATTGAAAGCATATGTGGCCCTCCCACTTGGCTTCCTTTCCCCACAACACTTCGTATCAGGCCTTATGAGTTCCTCAAAGCATTAAACCGTACTAAAGACGAGGAGACAGGGGAAAAGGCTAACTTTGATCTCAACAAAGCATATTCCAGCTGTGACTTGTTTCTTCTCAGAACCTCCAGAGAGCTTGAGGGAGAGTGGTTAGATTATCTTGCTGGTAACTACAAGGTCCCTGTGGTTCCAGTGGGGTTGCTTCCACCATCCATGCAGATAAGAGATGTTGAAGAGGAAGATAAAAACCCTGACTGGGTCACAATCAAGGAATGGTTGGACGCAAAAGAGTCTTCTTCAGTTGTGTACATTGGATTTGGGAGCGAGTTGAAGCTGAGTCAGGAAGATCTCACTGAGTTGGCCAATGGCATTGAGCTTTCTGGGTTGCCTTTCTTTTGGGCTCTGAAGAACCTGAAAGAGGGGGTACTCGAGTTGCCAAAAGGGTTTGAGGAGAGAACGAAGGATCGTGGGATTGTTTGGAAGGGTTGGGCACCCCAGCTTAAGATCTTGGCTCATGGGGCAATTGGGGGATGCATGAGTCACTGTGGTTCTGGTTCTGTGATTGAAAAAGTTCATTTTGGGCATGTGCTTGTGACCTTACCTTATTTGCTTGACCAAGCCCTATTTTCAAGGGTGCTAGAGGAAAAGAAAGTGGCTATTGAGGTGCCAAGAAGCGAGAAAGATGGGTCCTTTACTGGGGACTCTGTGGCCAAGACATTGAGGTTTGCAATAGTGGATGAAGAGGGAAGTAGTTTAAGGAAGAATGCAAAAGAGATGGGGAAGGTTTTCAGTTCGGCAGAACTTCACAATCAATACATTGAAGGTCTCATTGCTGCACTTTACAAGTATAGGATTCCTTCCAGCAGTTAAGCAGTGTTTATGTCTTCTATTTTCTCTATTTTCTCTTCTTTCATGTGCTTCTTCCTCTTGTAATAAAGGAATGCCACTTGAATAATGCTGCTATTTTTTGTACTGTCAGGTTTATTTATCTGTGTATGCTTATTCCAATGTGAAATCAATAATGCTGCTATCTTGTATAGGTAGGATAACGATACTTAGATAACAATTTTTTTGACAACAGCTTTTGAACATCATTTACGTGTCATTTTGTGATTGTTTCAAAATTACTTCACAATCAATAATAATAATTATAAATTCAACTATGAACTAATCACAAAATGACACATAAATGATGTTTAAATGTTGTTGTCAAAAAAATGTTGTCTAAGTATCATTATCCAGGTAGGTATTTCGAATGCCTATAATTTCCTTTTAACTTTTTCAAGACCTAGCTAACCGTTTTTTAAAGAGACAATTGTAATAAAAATCACAATAAAAACTAAATTCAAGTTAGTTTCAGGATGACCTGCATTTTGCATAATGCAGAGGTGTATCATATATACACATTATCAGATATAATGATTCTTTAATGAACAAGCTAATCTATTTAGCATACGTTTGTTTTCTCCTTCAACCCCCATTTCTCGTCACAAGTTTAAGATATTGGTTGTTCCTATGAGTTTAATGTGTTTGTTACAAAAATACTTCTTAGATATTTAATGAAGATTGCCAAATATCTTACTGCACAGAATAAAATATGGATAGATACGTTAACCGCAAAGCAACACTTTTTTAAAATTAAAAACCTGTATATAATACGTGAGCTGCATGGGTAAAAGAACTAATCATAAAGACAAAACTAAGTTTTGCGTGATTAAATCATATAACGAGGAGTCTAATGAAAACTTGATTTTGTTTTTTTTTTCAATTTGTGATTTGAATATGACAATACAAATCTGAGAATTTTGTTACAGTTACCTATGACTTATTTCTGATCCCCTCGAAGAAATCTTTTCAAGGAAACCAATGAGGAAAAGGAAAAAAAAAAAAAAAAAAAAAACAGTGGAGAGGATTTGAAGACTTGTTTCAAACCCTCACAATAAATGGATGCTTCAAGTTTCCCACATGAAGCAGATGTTGTCCCAGTGGAACTTTCCTGTTGCCAAGTTCATCAACCACACTCAAATCCTTGCAAACATCTACCTTGAACCTAACCTGTGCTTCTGATTTTCCTGGTAAGTGTACTTTCTCAAAACCCAACAAGTGTTTCTGAGGAGCATTATGCACATCAGGAGGAGTAAAGAACAATAAAACTACATGGTTACTGCTTCTTTGCCCCATGTTCTTGACCCCAAGGTGGATATCGAAGGCCAGGTTTTGGCAATGTTCATCAGCAACATCAAGTGACATGCATTCTGATGAACGGCATTCATGGTCCTCTGCTAGAGGAACAGACACCAACTGTGGTGCCTTAACTATTTTGTGATCAATATTTGAGAAACTTATTCCATCTCCAAAGGAGAAAACAGTTTCCCCTTTGTAAAATCTATATGTTCTACCAGGGTAACCTGTTGCAGGATCTGCCCTCATGTTCATGTTTGTCATTGGTACCTTGTTTACATATGATTGTGGATACCATGTCATGGGAAGCCTTCCACCTGCATCAGGAAATCATCCTCCAGGGTCAAAGTTGCAACATCATAGGATTGAATTTTTTTTATTGAAGAGAGAACTTTGAATGACGACTTACTTGGATTATAAAATCCAAAAATCACGTCTGCTATGGCAGCTCCACCAGCTTCGCCAGGGTAGCCAACCCATAGGATGCTTGTGATTTTATCATTAGATTTAGCAAAAGACACATCCATTCCCCCACCAGACATGATGACAAGAATCACAGGTCCCTTGGATGCATCTGCAACTTGACTCACTAAAAGTTCTTGCTGTCCGGGAAGAAGAATGTTGATTCTGTCAAGACTCTCGGCCTCTATAGCCAGACTTGCACCCACTATGATCACAGTTGCATCTGCAGATGCTGCTATTTGTGTGGCATCATCCAACTCTGCATTCGCACATTGCACGTTTGGACATCCAGGAGCATAGCTCGTAGGAACTAACGCTGTAAGGGCTTGCAAGGGTGATATATAGCTACAAGGAATGCCTGCAAAATTTCAGTAACTCATCAAATTCCATGTTAAGCACGAGGTAGAGATAAAAAAGTGTTCAACTACAGTAACAACCGTCTCAGTTAATAGGTTTACCAAATTTGGCAGTAACCAACTTTATATCCATGAGGGTTATCATAGGAGATGGAATTTTGTATACCTTCATAGTTTCCAATCATGACTCTAGTAGCATTAGCATTGGGCCCTATCACTCCCAATGATTTAATGGCTTTGGCATTGAGAGGCAAAGAACCTGCACTATTTTTAAGCAACACAATCCCTTGCCTTGCAGCTTCACGGGCCAGCTCCCGGTTCTCTGAAGTGCATACATCCTTCGGACCAAGGTTTCCATAAGGTTGCTTGCTTGGATCACCATCAAAGAAACCAAGACGCATCAATGTGGCGAAGTTGTTGGAGACAGCATTGTTAATGGCCGCTTCATCCACAAGCCCTTGGTTCACTGCACCTTCTGTATATTTGCCAAGATAATCTCCACAGTTCAAATCCAACCCTGTGAAATCAAAATTACATAAGCAAACAGGTATCTTGCATAATTTGTGCATTTATTGATGCTCCAGAGTCTTTTCATATTTTCTGACCTGCAAGAATAGTTTGGGCTGCAGCTTCTTCAGGAGTTTTGGTGTAGTGCTGATCTTTGAAAAGAACTTGTACGGAATCACAGTCCGATACTATATATCTGAACAGACCACACACTCATATCACGTTAAAAACCACATTAACAAACATAACAAATTTACCTTACGTAAATTATAAGATTAAGGAATTAAAGATACCCGTTTAATTTCCATTTGCCCCGGATAATCCCCTTAAGAAGGTCAGGGTCTGCGCAGGTTGGTTTTCCATTAACCTGGTTGTAGGAACACATGACACTGGCAACATTCCCATCTATCACACAGCTCTTAAACGGTGGTTGGAAAGTGTCATCCAAATCTTGTTGTGTCACCTAACAAATTCAACATATAAAAAGGGGTGACAAAATGATTGTTCTGGATTTAAATCACATGAACTTTGAGTTTTCAATCTATGTATGCAGTAGATTACCACAGCATTGAAGGTGTAACGTTGAACACCTTTCCAGTTATCCAAATCATAGGCTGTATAGTGTTTGCAACAAGCAGCAACCTTGAGCTTGTTGGAGTCTCCATCATCGGTTTGTTGAAGACCTTTCACGTATCCTGATGCATATTTACTACTTAGCAAAGGGTCTTCCCCCGGTGTCTCCTGTCCTCTTCCCCATCTCGGATCTCTGAATATGTTTATGTTTGGCGACCAATAAGTCAAACCGGCTAGCCCCACATTGTACATTGCTCTGGCTTCGGTTGAAACTACCTGAAATAAGAACAGTTAATGCTAAACAACACATGATAACATGATAAGTCACAACAGATAACCCTGCATCCAAATATAGCTTATGATACATTTTGATTATTTAAAGCAATTTAATGATTTCCCGTCTAAATGGGTTATCACAATTGAAAATAGAGGGAGTGATCAATGTTTAAACTATATCCTTGGCAAACAATCAACATCAAACCCTCTCTGTCATTCACCTTAGTTTTTCAACACGCGAGCTAGAAAAAGGGGACACATAAATATCTACAGTTTCACAGATGAGACTAACCATGAATTTCTGCTTCATTTATTATTGTATCGGTTAATCAGATGTTAATACCTAAAAGTCGTCAGTGAAAAAAGAAAGCAATGTAACCACTACTACCCACCCATCTACTTCTCCTGATCAATTAAGGATAGCTTCAACCTTTCTGCTACAAACAACTGTAAATAACTGCATATTAACAAAAACAAAAAATTTAAGAACAGCTGAATCACTTACGTACAGTGTACAGCATTATGAAAGCAATAGAGAAGTCCCCACAATGCCACAATTTTAAAGACTCTGAACCCATACAATGACATTCAAAACCTCACCAAACTCCCTCAAATTTTGTGACAAACAACCAACTTGGAGATTAAAGTTAAAGACTTTTGTTGTCCTCATTCAGTAAAAGAGGAAAGAAACCACCCTTTCCCATTTTTTGAGGGACCGTTGTGAATTGCGATCCACCCAACAAAGGAAAAAACTGACCTCAAAGCATGACAGAGAGAAAGAGTTCAAATCTCACTCACTCTTCCGATGGCTTCAAACAGAGAAGAGTTGAAAGAAGCTGCAGTGAGAATGGGCATGGGAAAACTGGTGGCACCGGGCACGACACTGGAAAAGTGAGTCCCAGGTCCAATGTTGGACACTCCATGAAGCGCCTCAGACCACCACTCGTACTTGGGAATCCCAAGCCTACTCACGTTAATAGCAGAATTCACCAAGTTTCCGATTTTATCTTGCAATGTCAACCTCTTCACCAAGTCCGCGACCCTGTCCTCCACCGAGAGTGACTTGTCACAGAATCCATAACCCGCCAAAGCTGGGTTCTTGGCAACATCGCAGGCAAAAACAGCAGACGTTTGCCCCGAAACCCGTTCAGAACTAAATAAAACCGCGACCACGTACACAAATGAAAAACAGAGGAAAACAGAAACCTTGGGTTGTCTGTTTTCGGTGCAGGCCATGTTGCGACCTAGGAAACTCAAAATAAAAACGCTAAAGGGTGTGTGTGAGAGTTTACTGTTTAGGAATAAGAGGTATCTATGGTGTATGGTGAAGTATAACTTTTGACAGTGAAGAATGAAGACACATTGTTTTTTAGCAACCCGTGAAGGTAGATACAGAGGGAGGGAAGGGATGGTGGAAGCCTCCCTCTAGAGGAAGCAGATATTGTTGTTTGTTTTGGCAGAGAATCTAGGAAAGAAGGAAAAGAAAAATGTATATACAAAATTATCAATAACTCACTGAGTTATTGAGATTTGTTTGGAAGCACAACTTGGGTGGTATATATATGAGTCTACTGTATAATGGGCACATACAAATTCTCTTTTTTTTTTTTTCTACATAAATTAAATAATGTCATCAGCAGCAGGATTGCCTGCTACGGTGAATCACGTGGAAGGTGGATAGACTTTGTAGGGCATTTTGTTAAGAGTAAAACCAAAGGAAAGGCATTTTAAGCTTACATCAAATTTCACTTCCCATGCATTCTTCTTTTGATCTTATATAATTGTGGATTACTATTTTGGATTACATGTAAATGTTGATTATGATCTAATCTAGTGGATTAAGATTTTTAAGTTTAGCTCAAACACTTGTATGCGAATTAATTGCAAAGGTGGGATCCTGTTTCCATGTCCCTCCAACTTGCCACGGAAGTAGTATCTGTGTTGTCATTTTCATGGGCAAAGCATTTGCAGTGGATGTATGATAAAGGAAGCAAATAATTATACAGCGTATGAGATTAGCGGTTAATCCTTGTGTCCTCTTTTCTGTTCTGTCTTTATTCATGTTTCGTGTATCTCAGAATCAAACTATTTTGATAAATTCCTAATTTCATTTCTAAATAATCTTAATATATTCATTATTGATAACTTTAATTATGAATATAGAATGTTTTAGCCATTCATATGTATTTTTAGTTATTAAATGTTTTTTTAAAGAAATAATATCGACTGAAATACTTTTATATATAAAAGGTGTTTACTTCTGTTATTAATTGAGATATCACTTATGAAAAAACTAACAAAAGAGGTGGGAGGAAAATAAATAATTGGTTTGGCACATCTAATGAATGTTGTACTTTTTAATCAGCATAAATAATGTCAGAAATCAGTTTTTTGAAAAGTTTATATTGATAAATAAAGTGATTTTAACTTTAATTGGTTAATTTTAAAAAGGATATTATTTGAAAATAAAAATGAGATGTGGGGTTGGGATCGATGGGATTAGTCTACTTTGCAGTGGACCCGAGCACAGGTGAACCACTCCGAGTGTCGACTCATAAAAGCGTGACGCTAAAGTTTGGAGGAGTGGGACCCATTATCATGCAGAACAGTCTTGACGGAGGAGAGTGTGTGGGGTCCACTTTGACTCATTACCCATCCTCACTGTAAACCACCAACTTTCATACACTAACAACTTGCTAACAAATTTATATTTCTACCTCGTAAAAGAAATACCAATAATATTAATATTCTGCACCAAGTTTATTAATTAATATTAATAAGGAAATTTCTTTCTGCAACCCTCTCAAGCAAGTCGAGCTGCCTAATAAAAATATTACAGTTACATATTGTTAGCTAAACAATAAAGGGAAAATAGAGGGATTTTAAAAATGAAAAATGTCAAAGTCAACACACCTTTTTGGTCATCAAAGCTGCAATCTTGAAGTACTTTTTTATTCTTTTATATTTTCTAAGATATTTTTTAAAATTAAATTGTGATAGAATTTCACGTTTTAAAATACAAAATATCTTAAATAATTAGATTTAAAATTTACTTTTTAAATGTAAGCATTATTGTACGAGAGGATTTTGTGATTGTAATTCACTAGGATTAAAGCAGAGCTCATTAATCCATGTGTTTGGTATTTTTTTTTAGTAGGATGAAAGTCAATGTAGTTACTTTACTTTACTAGACAAAATCAAGTTGCTTAGACAACACTCCTAAGTTGGTATGTCTGTGTTATATAATAAACCTTATTTTTATATGAAAAAAGAAGATGAACGGTGATGATGTATATGAAGTTCTTAATTATTAAAGTTTCCTAATTAAATATATGATTAGAACTTAGGAAAATGGAATGACCTCTATTCTATACTCTAGAGCTATGAGTGTGAATTGATTATTGGTTTTATACAGCTGTGGTGTGTGGGTTTCTCTTCTCTCTCATCGTGTGATGTGATGATTGATTCATGAATGGTAACAGAAGTCAAATGTTGTAAACCAAATCAAAGACTAATAAGGTTTTTTTGGGGAAAGGTATCGAATCTTGTTCTGTCTGGTTAACACGAAGAATCGAGAAGCAAGAAGCAAAGCATGGTCATAAAAGTTTTTGAGAGTATTTGGCAATTGAACCTATAGAAACTGTGTTGCAGGGACATACACGTAAATAAGTGAAACCAGGAATATATAAATGTCTCTATGCTACCCTACCCATGCCATTCCCAATGAATTCAAACTTGTATCTTTTCTCTAAACTTCCATGCTATGCATGTAACTTTACTGTGAAGTTATTGTTTCTTTCATCAACTGCCAAATTACCATTCGAAGATGAAAATTTTTTGATAACTTGTTAAATTATCTATCATTAACTTTATTCAATAACTTAATTATAATTTTATTCAAATCTTATCTTCAATAAATATACATATTAGTATAAATTCTCTCAGATAAATTAGATATATAAGACAACATTATTCCACCATCATGTATGTATTAAAAACTGTAAATAATAAAAAAAAGAATAATTATAGTAAATGTTAGACCAAATACCACTTAAAACCAAATTGATTCAACAAAGGATACAATGTCCTTCCTCGAAAACAGCAATATTAATATAATTGTTGCATGTAATTTTTTTAGTATTATAGAAGGCTGAAGCATCTTAGTTGGTTACATATATATAGCTTTGTTTGTTGGCAAAAGTAGAAAAAGAAAACATTAGTCATGACTTAATGAAAGTCATTGTTCTATTACATATATTTCAAAAAACCAAAACATTGTTGAAGAAGTTCCCTTTTAACAGCCATGAATATGACCCTTTACCTTATCGGAAACGACATTAATAGACATGCCAGAAAAGCATCTATGCTCTGGAATGGAATGGCTGTGTTTGGTTCTTAGTTTTGAATAATGAGATGGAAAGAACTTATTTAAGAAAGTTTTGGCCTATTTTGTAGCTTCTCATTGGTCAGAAAATTTGGACTATATCTTATTTTGAGTTGGATTCCATCATAAGGGGATTTGCATGGTCATGTCCCACAATAGCATAACGTGAAGGGGAATCAAACATGATTGTGGCTCTTTTGGTTTAGGAAAAACTTTTTTTAACAACTTTTTGACAACGCATATGTGACAGTTTGTGATTAGTCCGTCTTAAATATTTTTTAAATATAAATTCAAATAGACCAATAAAATGATAACACGTGTTCCGTTATAAAAAAAGTTATCAAAAAGTGTTGTCAAAATATCATTATCCTTTGGTTTAACCAACAAGCTAAGGAACTACTGCATCTCATTGTTTCCAATCACTCATAACGCATTAATTTGGTCCATCACCATCACCCCTAAAATGGTATCTAACTAACTTTAATTGTCATTTAAGCCTGCACGTTAGAGTTTCATAAATTTCAATATAATTTTACATACAATTTTTTATAACATTTTAGGCCAATTAATTTTATTTTCATACGTTTTAATGCATTTCAATGTATTTGTAGGATGAAGAGTAATCATTCAATTAATGGTTCCTTCTTTTTGTGGCTGAATGGGACAAGGAATAAGAGATATTTTTTTATTTTCTATGGAAGGCATCAATCCTTTTTGTCATACAAGGTCAAGTACAACAAAATTTTGCAAAATTGGAAATGTTTCACTTTTACTATAATACCATGACTGCAGAGGCTGTCAATGGTTCATACAAAACTGAAATTCCTTCTTTATTTACCAAACCAAGATACCTGTCAATTAAACAAACATTTAATTATTCATTTGATTAATATAAAGTGTTAATTTAATATTTTACTTATTTAATTATCTTTTATATAACAAACTGATAGGAAAGCATTAATTGTATGTGACAAGATGTCTGCATGTTTCCCTTTCACCTAATTATTCTCAAACCCAATTCATCCAAACAAACAAACAACACCACCTAATTGGCCACTCATATATACAAATTCCATCCCAAACTTTCCAGAAAATAATTACTAATTATTCCTTTTTATAATTATATTTCATCCATAACACACCTTCTAACAACATTATTGATGAGAATGATTATTAATGAAAATAACTACTATACTATGAAAAAGATACCCTTTAAAAAATAATTAAGACACTCTTGTTAGATATTATACATTGAGTTTGTTATTCAATTAATACAAAGTGGTGTTAGTTTAACATAGGCTGAGTAGTAAGATTAAAATAGAACATGTTAACTAAATATATAAAATTAGACTTGGGTTTATAATTATAGAAAGTTATTTTTTATTAAAAACACATATTTTCATCTAACATTCGAATAAAATATTAAAAAGAATGTGAATGTTAGAATAAAAATTATATAAAAAAAAATCTTAAAAATAACGTGACACAATAAAATTAAACATTACTAAATGACAAAATAAAAAATGTTTATATTAAATTTAAATATCATGTATGTAGTTCTATTAATTATGGAAAAATATTGTTGATGGGCTGAAAATTATTAAAAAAAATATATGTATCTGAAATTATGATTTATGTACATCTTATTATTTTAAAAATAAAAAATATTTTATAATAAATCGATATTCACACAATAACCAAAACGGTATAATATTCCTTTTAATTTGTGGAAGATACGCCCTTCTCAGTTAAGTCACAGTGTCGGTGCTTCAGATCATGCACGCTTAGGATTTGGTCTCTTTATGTCTTCTAGTCTTTGTCGTATATCAAAATAATATTCATAAAATATCAGATGATTTGGAAAAAAATTAAATGCATGTTAAAAATGTTATAAAAATAGCATATTTTTCTGCACTCCAATGAAGAAATATCAGTATTTTAAGGACACTAATAAAAAAAGTCTCTTTTAATTCGGTGTAAAATAAAGAGAGAATAAGTTACAAAATTGTAAAATAAAAAGTAAAAAATTAAAGATATATAATTAAGTCCAAAGCGAAAGCGTTGGATAAGACCGTATCGAGAGCATTGAAAGTTGAAACAGATGTATGAAAACATAATGGACTGGACCACAGAGAATAATGCACTTGGGCTATTTTTAATTTATCTTATTCCAAACAAAGCATGGTGTACGTATTCCTCTAATTTCGTGTACGAATGTGAAAAAGAAAAAAAGAAAGTGCAACTTAGTCTACCGTAGATTTGAATAGGTTCAAAATTAACTCGTATTAAAATTTTATTTATTTTTTAATCCAACTTAATCTGAACTTGTTGTGATGTGAATTGGTTTATATGTTTTTTAACCCATTTTGATATCACTAGCAAAAATTAAACTACTTTTAATTTAAGAAAAATTAGAAAGAAATAAGGAACAAGCATAATTAAATGAAAAACAAAATCTATAAATTTAATGCATAAGTTAATTAAATATTATGCAAGATTTTAGTTCGTTTTATCTTTGTATTTTCTTGTATAAATATTTATGGAGCAATTTGTGTAAATAATATTGATATAGATATTCATGACTGGAATACTTTGAATGAAACATGTTAATAATTAGAACTAACATTTCCTGGCTTTAAAATTTATAGAAGATGTTCACTGTTCAAAATGAAAATGACGGTTTGTTATGGGTTCAAACAGAAGCCTTTTTGTCTAACAGAACATAGGCCCCTCTCTCATTATTCGAGGCCCATGGACATGGTAAGATAGACAATGCACCCCAATTCCAAAATTACTAACGGCACCCCATACTTGTTGTAATTTGTGATCCAACTAACTCAGGGTTCTGTTTTTCTAAGCAGACATACGGGATTCAAAGGTTGGAAGAAGACCTTTGATAAAAGAAAAATACAATTTACTATATATAATGTCTTTTGGAAAACTCCTTTCATAACACATTTTATGTGACATGTTCCAAAAATACTTATTTCAGAAGACATTATATACATTCTGCAAAGTTCATTCTACAAATCTTAGTCTAAAGAGCTTATTCCAAAATACATTTGATGTGTTTTTTAAAATTTTATTCTTGAAATTTTGTTATGGGAATCTTATTTTAAAAAATCTAACATGCAATCCAAAGTCACTTGTACAGAGGGTAAAATTGTCACTTCCAAGGCTGTGTGAAAAATAATTGGAGGTGGAAGGAGTAAAAGCCCAATACAGAAACAGCAAATCTGAATTTTATGAAAGAGACAAGGTACACAAACCACGCACCTTCTTCTTGCACCTCCAAAAAATAATTTTCAGATTCTGATTAATTTTTGTGGAACATAATCAAATTTTTATTCAAGTTATATAATTAATAATTTATTCCCATAATTTTAAAGACTAAAATGAATTTAAGATTAAAATTAGTCGTACGTATACCTGTTAATTTTGAATGAAATGGTTTTGGGCATGAAAGTCTAAACAAAAAAGAAGAATGAATTATAAAACATTGCATGACATAAATGGATGGAGTCGGTCAACAAAACGACTTGGTCAGTCTAACAAACCATTCAAAATAACTTTAATCTTCGTTTCTTATTGTGTGCTATAACCCTTTGCTTTATTTTACTCTTTTAGATATTGCACTGATTCTGTTTATCTTAATGAAAGTTTTATGGTTCAAGGATTTCAGGGTTGCATAATGAATTAAGTTTTATTGCTTTAATGATATATAAAATTCGATCTACTTTAATGAATAGTAGAAGGGTATTGACATTAAAATCCGGAAATGTATAACATTATGCTAAGAGGAATAATGTTGGTATCCTATGCTATTTCATAGAATCATACCATGAAAACATGTAAGATATGAGTATCAAAGTATAGAAGAAAATGGAAATGTACAAGAGAGTTACTAATAAAAGAAATAGACAGAAAAGAAATAGGAGGAGAGAAAAAGATAAAAAGAAAAAGTGAACAACAACGTGCTTGTCGCATGGTGATGAATGTTTTTCAAAAGTTGAAACAGCTAAGCTATGTATGTAATCTAACACTCAGAACGTGAAACAAGTAAAAAGAAGAGAAAATAGAACAAGGAAATACAGCCACAATTATTTGACTGAACTGAAGTGTTAACTAAAAAGTGATTAACCACGATTTTAGAACTTCCATGTAAATTTTTTACGAGATAAATTATTGTCTAATAATTGTGTTTATTATTTATTCAATAACTTTTGTAAACTATAGTAATTATAGTAAAATAATTAATAATTTTTGACAAAAACGTGTTTTTGTGTGTTCTATGTTTGAATTGAAGTTTGAACATTGAAAGCTTCTTGGGGCACTGTGTGGGGACAGTCACAGGCGTGCAAGCGTGCGTGTTTGACCCAACTTTCTTATTTATTACCGTTCCGAATACCAAACTCTCTCTCTCTCTCTCTCTCTTCTTAGCATTTTTCAGCTGAATTTTACTTTCTAATCACAGTTCATACTTCATAATCCATATTCATGTAAATAAAACAAAGAAAAACCATAATAGTATAATTTTTAAAATTAAAAAAGAAGAAAAGAATAATTAGAATAGAAGCAGCAATTTCTCAACAAAGGATGCAACATTCGTTGACTTGAGCTTTCTCTTTTCCTCGACCCTTCTCTCTCAAAGCCGTTCTGTGCATTTTCTGCTAAACCTGCGCACACCCAATTGGGATTTTAGCTCCAGATTCCAAGGCAAGAGCACAAAGTGGAGAAAGAAGAGGACTTGAAGCTGCCCACAGTACGATTTTGGGCTGCAAACCGATTTTGGGTTGGCCAACAAGGTCAAGATGTTTCTGAGCTTGATGGGTGTCATGTAGATCAAGAGGGGCGTGCGGGTTAGGGAAGCAATTGTTTATGAAGGCTTGGTTGTTATCACAAAGGTCAATTGTTTATGAAGTTGAAGAGGCATGGAGAGAGTGAATTCGTCTTTTATGAGTTCCTTTTTTGTTTGGGCAATTTTGGTGCTTGATTTGGTACTTAAGGCTTCTGGCAATCAGGAAGGTGGGTGCTTACCTAACTCTTTGAGGTTTTAATGTTTCATAAATGTCTCTTCTCAGTAAACAGCTGTTTTATAAATGACTAGGATTAGGAAAATTCACTCTATTGTGTTATTATTATTTTTGCCCCCTTTTGATCTGGTATATGTTGCCCTTCAACTTGATTATTACTGCTGCATGAGTTATTTACTTGACAAATTGAACTAGAGAGGTTAATGTTAGACTTGGAGTATATTTCAGTTTCAGTGCTTCTCTTGATGTAATCTTAGTAAGCAGAATATAATCATATAGTTGAAAGGTTTGGATGATGTCCATAGCATCGTTTCTTAGTTGGGAAGTGGGAATTGTTAAGCTCAGGAAATTAACCATAATTCTTATTGGAATAGTTTGTGATGGATGGCCTGGCCGAGACAATTTATTGACTTCATTATCTCAGAGTGGCTTGTCAAAGTGGTTTTATTCTTGCAAAAAGATGTTTCTTTCCATTTGCTTTCCATTTTCAGTTGTTGGCAAGTAGTTAGGGGGAGTATTCTAAGGCTTACTAATTGAAGTTGGGTTTCATGTTTGTGATTCCTGAATCTTACAATTTCACACTGCACCCTTGATATAGCAACACATTTGATCTCCTACTCCATTCAATTTAATCTTGGGAACGATTGTACCTGAATATTGCTTCTTTCTTCCCATCACAGGCGATGCCCTGAATGCATTGAAGAGCAGCTTGCTTGATCCTAACAATGTTCTTCAAAGCTGGGATGCTACTCTTGTCAATCCCTGCACTTGGTTTCATGTTACTTGCAATAGTGATAACAGTGTGACTCGTGTGTAAGTTAATATTTGATTTTTCCCTGTTGTTTTACAACTGTTTGACTACATGGTGAATTATTTATTTGTGTTTGTTCAGTGATCTTGGAAATGCAGACCTTTCTGGTCAACTGGTCTCGCAACTTGGTCAGCTCACAAATTTACAGTACTTGTAAGTTATGAATTAAATATGATAATGTTGAGCAACTTGATTCTTTCCTGCAGCTCATGCTTAGACTTATTTCTTGATTGATTCTCTTGTATTTCCTTTCTTCTTGCTTTCTTTAAAGGATCTCATTTGCAGTAGCTCTACATTGGGTGGCATGGCATCTCACTAATATTTTATTCTCTTTCGCACCCATACATGTGCATGCACACCCATCCTCTTTCCCCTAACCTAAAAATATATAGTATATAAGTTGCATCTCTTTTAGACCATGCTCACTGCACACTTTCCGCATTCCCTATACCCCACAAGGCAGTAGGTAGTTATTTTAATTTTAGACTGAGCTCTTGTTTATTCATGCAAAATATTTGAGCCGTTCTTCAATGACCATTGATTAGGAAAAGGGTTAAAGGATCTGAGAAAGGTAATTAGATAATCTTTTGTTTGTTTTATTTCTCAACCATAAAATATAGCTACTGTATACCTGCTTCTTAAAATTTCGGGAATTAACCCCTCATTTGGAAGACCAGCTGGACATGACAGAAAATAATTTGAATCAGAGGGACATGTGCTTAATCTGTAAATCAAGTTAATAAGAGAAAGAAACTGATAAATCAGGGAAGCACTCATATGGTTTAGCGACAACTACTCACAATCACAATGAAGTGTGCTTTTGTTTGCCTTCTCACATTCTGTATAAAAATTCGAAAGGCCTTAACCACCTGTTTTCTACTGTTGAAGACAGAAACTTCTGGAATTTTCCAATGGCTAACGTAATGTCAGTTGGGTTTTACAGATAGTTGTATGAGTTGCTAAAGCCAAAGAAAAGTTGTATTGTACATAACCATCAATATCTGTTTGTCTGGTTCCACTCAATTGTGAATATTTTCTGTCACCTTTTAAATATTTGTTGGATGATTTTACCCACACAAATCTGATTGTTGTTTCTCAATGACAGGGAACTTTATAGTAATAATATAACTGGAAAAATTCCAGAGGAGCTTGGGAACTTGACAAACTTGGTCAGCTTGGATCTGTACTTGAACAATTTAACTGGTTCTATACCAACTACGCTGGGCAACCTTGCAAAACTACGTTTCCTGTATGAAATACTATCCTTATTCTCATGTCTTTGCAGTGCAAAATTATTTAATTGACTTCCCTTTTGTTTCTCCCTTTAGCATTTCATTCTTCTTTTTCTCTTTCTCATGCAAAAGTGATAAACTTTGCAGCCTACGACACACCCATTTAGGTTTTAATAATGCCTTTCATATACATGCGCAGATGAGACAAGTCTCATTCCTATTTTTACTATTGCCGCTATTGCTATTGTTATTATTACATGATGCAATAGTGTGATCAGGTGAGCAAACACAACCTAGTGAGATACATGAGGTCACTGCTGTTAAAAGTAGTCTTAATTGCACCTTTGGCCCCTCTATCTTTGATTGAGTGTGATTTTGGTCTCTGAAGTCTGTTTTAGCCAGTTAAGTTACTTTGTTATCCAAATATCTGGTGGGGTTTTAGATCAATTTGGGATGGGAAATAAATTTTTAAGTTTAGAAGTAAGAAACTTTGAGGAAACTTGATAAAAGTTGAAGGATATTATATTATTTTAGATTAAGGTTTGAAGAAGGAAAAATTTGAGAGTTTTTAATAACATTTGGTGAATTTTGAGCAAGAGATAATTTAATTTATAAATATTTTGAATTAATAAGGGGACAAATGCAATTTGACCAGGTTATCAGAGTTTAACCATGAGTTTTAGTGACAATTTCTTTTTGGGGGTTTGCTAATCCAACTTTTCCATTTTAATCTGGTGAAAGCAGTATAAAGTGTTTTTCACATGTTTACACTGCTCAATTCATTCGTGTGTTAAAGATGCAACAAATTTAATGCAATATTTGTTCATTTACTTCCACATTGACGGGAGGTGTTGGACGATAATGTTCAAGAAACGAACCATTATCAACATGGCTGTATGAAATTTTTTCAAGTCGCTGGTGTGACTGATCCGTTGTGTAGTTTTATTTATTATAGCCACAGCTGAAATTACTTTTTATTATGCATATTTTCTCATCCCATATTTTAAATAATTAAGTCTATGAGCATGACAGTATTTTGAAGGATTGAACCCCAATTATTCACATGATTCTTTCCGTGCAAATTTATTTATGCGAAAGGGATTTTACTATGCGTGTCTGTTGGTGGTGGGTTGAAGAAATTTAGAGATACCTTATCTGTAAAATTTCCAATCCTTATCATTTAAGTCATTCATGTACTTGTATAGGAGTTAAATTATGATGTATCAGTGCCGTCTATTCCCGGGGTTAGAGATACTTCTCATTTTTTACCAAATAATATTCTTCTCTTTTTGCGCCAATAAATATTTATTCTATTTAAATATTTGAAAATTGTTTCCTGTTATGTCTTATTACACTACTCTATCAGTAGCTTATTTTGCTCATTTTTCTATCTGAAATAGGCGTCTCAACAATAATACCTTGACGGGAGGCATACCCATGTCTTTGACAAATGTTTCTTCTCTGCAAGTTCTGTGAGTGTAACTCCTATATTTACATTTTCCTTGAGTTACTGCCAAAGTACATTCCCATTTATACTAGTTTCATATATTATGTGTAACCTGAATGAACTGTAATTTTGGAATACAGTGATCTCTCGAACAACCGTCTAACAGGGAATATCCCAGTGAATGGTTCATTTTCATTGTTTACCCCCATCAGGTTGGTACAAATAATTAAGTTATTTTCTAATGTTATTGTTGAGGGACAACCTGAAAATTTTTCTAATCCCATGTTCCATTTCACAGTTATCAAAATAATCCTGGCTTGATACAGCCAAAAAACGCTCCATCTCCAGCTTCTCCAACTCCACCACCAGCTTCTTCAGGTTTGTTGAGGCTTGTTTATCATTCCCAATTATTTAAACTGATCAATAATAACTTGAGGTTACAACTTCAATTTAAAATATAACTAGAGCATGTCCACAGCCATCTTGAATTAAAACTGAACTCAAACTTTCTTCTGAAATTTTGATTATAAAACCTGGCTCTGATGACACTGAACTCCACTCTATTAGGTCTACTAGACTTGGAACAATGTCAAATAACAATGACGACTAGACCTAAAAGTTTATGCTGCTAAGAAAACACCAATAATGGTTTTTTAAACAAGTCTATTAATGCTATGGGAATTTTCTTGTCTTACCTTTGCTTCTTTTATATGCTGTCTCAAACTTTTCTCTTACCCACTGATACCCTTTCCCCCTAAAGGACGAGGAGAAAGGTAAGAGTTGATGATTGATAGGCACAGTCTATGTAGCTTTTTTCTAGATATTTATTCTGTAGTTATATGGAAAAGGGTGAATATTTTTCAACAGCAGTATCCTGAAGACAAACATAACTTAATGTCAGTTTCTCTGACTCAGTTGCATTATGCCTCACACTTAGAAATGTCACTACTTGAGGTTGGTGTCTCGTGGTTGAATTTAATAGTTGGGAATATAATTATATTGAATCTTGGGTTTCTTATAACATTCAATCACAAACAATTCTTGAATGGAGTTATAATTTCTTATTTAATCCGTCAATCCTTTTCTTCAGGAAATAGTAACACTGGAGCTATTGCTGGAGGAGTTGCTGCTGGTGCTGCTCTGTTGTTTGCAGCCCCTGCAATTGCACTTGCTTATTGGCGAAGAAGGAAACCTCAGGATCATTTCTTTGATGTTCCCGGTTAGTTGAATGACAGAAAGATGACATATACACTGATAAATGCTGGATATGATGGCCATAACTTATTTGCTGATATTTTATCTGTTCTTTACTGGCAGCTGAGGAGGATCCTGAAGTTCACCTTGGTCAACTTAAAAGGTTTTCGCTACGTGAGCTGCAAGTTGCCACTGATAACTTTAGTAACAAACACATTCTGGGTAGAGGTGGATTCGGAAAGGTTTATAAAGGACGCTTAGCTGATGGATCTCTTGTGGCAGTGAAAAGGCTTAAAGAGGAACGTACGCAGGGTGGGGAGCTCCAATTTCAAACTGAAGTGGAAATGATCAGCATGGCTATGCATCGTAATTTGCTTCGGCTTCGTGGTTTCTGTATGACACCTACTGAACGATTGCTTGTGTATCCTTTCATGGCTAATGGAAGTGTAGCATCGTGTTTACGAGGTACCCCTATTATTTGAATTGCACTTATTCATAATTTTCTTATGTATAACACTTTTCTCTCCTGTCCTTTCTCGTTTCAATGTTATAGTATTCAATGCCAAAATAATTTCTAGCTTACTTAGATTTTTTATAGAAGAAAAAGAATTCCGTGTTTCCAAGATTTTTCCAGGCAGCAACTTAAACAAATTTCTTAATAGCTCAAAATTTCAAATACAGATGAATGCTGTTTATGTTGAATTCCTGCATGTGCAGTTTTATACTGAAACTGATTTTGTGTATGTTGATCTTGTTGTTGAAGAACGTCAAGAGTCTCAACCACCACTTGGCTGGCCAGAACGGAAGCGTATTGCTCTGGGTTCTGCGAGGGGGCTTGCTTATTTACATGATCATTGTGACCCTAAGATTATTCATCGTGATGTCAAAGCAGCAAATATTTTGTTGGATGAGGAATTTGAAGCAGTTGTTGGAGATTTTGGTCTAGCAAAACTTATGGATTATAAAGATACTCACGTTACTACTGCTGTACGTGGAACAATTGGACATATAGCGCCTGAGTACCTTTCAACTGGAAAGTCTTCAGAGAAGACTGATGTTTTTGGATATGGTGTGATGCTTCTTGAACTCATAACTGGACAAAGGGCTTTTGATCTAGCTCGACTTGCCAATGATGACGATGTCATGTTGCTTGATTGGGTAGGAATTAATTACTTTAAATATTTAATTAGTACTTGAACAACTTACGATAACTGCTTATCTGATTTGTTTTTTTCATGCTTTCTGGAGCCCCTTCTTCAACCCTGGAAACTTTGCCTTATACTAATTTAAGAATTCAATTAACTTTTTAAGAACAATTATGCTTCAACACCTTCTTGTTTCTTGGTTTCTTGATAATCTCATTTCATTTCAGTAGAGGGTTCTTGTAACATTGCCTTCAATGTTATAGTGTAACAACAAATTGATTTGGTATTTCAATTTCTGTAACAATTTTTTAATCTCTTTTTACTGACTGTTCCTTAGAGTATTGCTCATGTTATATGTAATATTAAGACCAAGGAATGGCTGATCATTGATGGTGACTGACATTGTTCTGAGACCAGGTTAAAGGACTTCTCAAAGACAGGAAATTGGAAACACTGGTAGATGCAGATTTACAGGGAAATTATATTGATGAGGAGGTAGAGCAATTAATCCAAGTGGCACTGCTATGCACACAGGGCTCTCCTATGGAAAGACCAAAGATGTCTGAAGTGGTCAGAATGCTAGAAGGTGATGGTTTGGCTGAGAAATGGGAGCAATGGCAGAAAGACGAGACCTTCCGGCAAGACTTCAACAACAACATTCATCCCCCTAATGCAAATTGGATAGTAGATTCAACTTCCCACATCCAACCAGATGAACTGTCAGGTCCTAGATGATCCATTTAACATTCTATGAACAAGTGAATACACAATTCTGCCTGACTAGGCTTTCTGTTGGAAAGGGACATACTGCTGATTTGTGCATATGATTTTCACCCCTTCTACCTACCTCTTCTCTTGTTTTCATCCTTTTGAAATTATCTTCTGTGCTCAGATTACCTGCCCATTGATCATGTTGTGATTATTAAAGGAAGAAGTTTGTAATTTCTATTGGGTTATCAAGTTGCAGAATGAAGTGTATGTTACAAGCAACTTTTGTCATTGTATGTATGAGAAATTAGAATAGATCTTTATGGAAATAAACGAAATTCTATTATCAATTTCAGACAAGTATATTATTTCAGTAGTTTATTGTGGGGCTTAAGAAAAAAGTACTACTTGATTCATTGATTATTGTCTTTTAATGGAGGGCATTGCATTTATTATCTGTGGAAATGTGTTCATATGGCTATGCAATCGACTTTTCAGTTTCTCTTTTGATTATGTTGCTCCAAATAATAGTCTCCTGTTTGGTTTAGAGTCTGTACGGAAAATCATGTTTAGTGTCAATGAATTAATCCATCCATGGCATCCAATCATTTTTTGTAGATCATCATCACCTCCACAACTTCTATCATCACGACTGCTGCCAAAGAAGAAAGGAAACACATGCTGCAAAAGTTCATTCAAAAAAATATTTCATGTATTCTAAAAGACTCTTTCTAGAACATGTTTCAAGAAATTTATTGCAAAAGACATTATATGCATTCTAGAAAGTTTCCAAAAATCCTATTTTAAAAAGCTTATTTCATACGTTCTGAATTTTTTTTTAAAATCTCATTCCAAAAATCTTATGTCAAAAATACCAGAAAGCTAATTCTGTAAACTTTCAAGCATATATTATCCAGAGGTTTTTTACGGAAGATAAAATCATCATTTTGAAAAACATGGGAGGGTGCACAAAGAAATTGATGTGTACATGATATAAAAGCCCTGACTTCAATATTAAAAACTTGAACCATTCTGCACCTCCCCTTTTATTCCGCACCTCCAAAAAACCAAATATATCCATTTTACCCCTCAGTAGCCTTATATTAAAAGATCCTAAATCAAATTCATTCTCCCTTCCGTTTTTATAAAAGAAGATAGAGATCTTACTTCAATAAAAAAAATTATGATGACGACGACTCATAATTAGTATTTTATGTATTTTATTTAAATTAGTATATTAAGAATTAATAAATAGAATTTAAGTGGCAAAACACTCAAGAAAACGACTTGGATTGAATGTAAAGAAAAAGGAGAAGAAGATGACACCTATGTGAGAACGGTGTCGGAGACAATGTGACAGACATTTGCTTACCACCACAGGAAAATGGTGTTACAGATTTAAGTGTTTCGAAAGATATTTCCAGATAGAAAAAAATCTTTAGAAACATTCATTCCAGAATCTGAAAAAACAATTTCATAACAAGTGTTCAAAAAGACATACCAAATCTAAAAATATCATCCAAAACATTGTTTCATATATATAATTTCAGAATCTAAAAATACTTTCCCTGAACATCCAATCTCAAAAATATTAAAAATAAAAGTGTACATATTTTTATATTTTTAACGAGAATAGTTTGGAAAATAAAATTTTTATGAGGGTGCGGGAAGAAAATCAGGAAAATGCAGGAAGAAGCCCCCTAAGAACAATAAGGATGACTCAATTCTTTTGACCTCATTTCAATAATTTTTTTATATTACCAGTCAAACAACACTCGACATTTCTATGAGCTTGATAACAACTCAAGACATAAACTCTTGTTAAAATCTTCTGGAAATGTTAAGTCAGTTCCGATATACATGAATCCAAAGAATGATTCTCGATATGAAATGTCGCAAATAAAGATGCAGAAAGGATAGTGTTCATACTCCTTAGTTTAATCGTTGTAATCTAAATCCTCCATTTCACAATTTGAAAGCTACAATCGACATTTAACCTCGAGGGCTAAAGGTCATATGGTACAACCTTCCAATGTCTTACAGCGCCATGAAAGAACCAACTTTCTGTGCTTCACTGTAGAAGTCAAAACACCCTTGATATTAAAACAGGTAAAGTACAAACCACACATTATATACATGTTTTTACCATTACTTAGTCGATAATTTCTTCCAAGTTTTGACCAGCCCATTCAACTTCTATACTTTGATTTCAACCAATACCTTGGCTCTCCATTATATACTAGTATTAGCCAACTATTTACATACATATTACAATATCCCAGAGCAGGATCTTCTCTATTTTCTGCCAGTAGCACCAATGCGTGGTTTGCCCTTGACTTCAGATTCCTGCATTTCATATTAATATAATATGCGCATCATCCACAGATGATTAAAGGATATATATATATATATATATATATATATATATATATATATATATATATATATATATTTTAAGAAAGGGATAGCCAAACCAAATACCTGAGGCAAGTGCAGGAAAATGTAGGTCTTTGCTGTTGTAGGATTAGAATTTTCAGCCCCTTTACTCCAGTCATAGCACACCTACACGAAAGATGTCAATGTATTAAATCCACATGTTTGAACCATAAAATCATAGAAATACTTCCATTTAGGTAAAAGATAAGACCAGCTAGAATACCTAGATTTTGAAATCAGAATCCTTCTATCAGCAAATTACGAATCATATCAAGAATTTAATTGCTGGATAGAAAGTAGAGCAATGCAACAAAATTTACATAATAAAAATAATATCACAGAATTGAACAAACCTAACAAATTTTCTATGCATCTGTATGACACAGTATAGCCATAGTCATCTTTAGAAAATGGAGGGCATAAAGATGGATTGTCGAGAATATTCAATTATCTAAATTTTAGTCATAAACATGATTCAATATGGAACATCATGACATTTTGTGCAATCCATGTAGCTAACCCCACCTAGAGAAAAGGGTTAGCTGTTGTTATATAATCCATGGTACAGTGCCAAGTACGATAATCGTAAGTCTCAACATACTTGTCACTGTTACATACATAGATAGCCATGGGTTAAAAGTGAAGAGAACAAGTCTTTATGTGAATATTCTGATTCACTTTTTTTCACACTTATCAATCAAAAAATACAATTGTGAACTTATAGCCCGAAATTTGGCTTTCAAATTCCAAGCCTTTAAGTCTACTAATTATTACAAATCAAAGCACAATAATAATCACTAACTCCAGACCTTTCCACTTTAAAACTGCTAACACATTAACTCATTCAATAACATTAACTCTCATTTAAGTTTATTAAACCAAAACCCAATGATGCTGGTCAATCCATGTGGTCGAATGCATCACCAAACTAGATCAGTAACTATTAGGCCTGATTTTTGTTGTTGATGACTTTAGATACCTATAATAGAAGATTGCCATTGTGTATCATGATCTCTTATCTTCTCACTATCTATCACAGAAGATTATCGTCATGGATCATAATCCCTCATGTTCTCCCTAATTAGCTTTTATCAAATATAGCAAGCAAGTAAAATGACGTTTAGTCCACACCATCCCCAATCCTTAAAAAACAAAAGCGTATTTGATAAAGATAAACCTCTAGATTGCATTGTTTGAACCATGCTTCTCGAAAGCAAAGTCCATCGTCAAAATTAAGACATCCGCTGGCAAATTCTTTATCCACATCACTGTTTATTTTGCTCTTTAGTATCTGTCCTAAAATTTACAAACTATATTGCATTTTAACATCCTCTCACACATAATGGTGTGCTGAAGTCAAGGGTGTTTTTTAAGGTATTCTCACAACAAAATGAAACAAGGAAAAAAGGTTATGCAGCAAAAGAAAGAAACCCAATCATCACTAGTATGTGTGCATAACTCCAAACAGGTGCAAAACGAATTTAACAAAGACGAAAATTTATGCATAGTAGTAAGGTGGGCATACTGAGTAAGCAAATATTGAACCGTCACTATTGAAGGTGCTGCAAGGAATAGGTTGGTTGCATCTCAACATGGCCTGAAATAAGCTAAATTTGCATTAGATAAGAAAGTATTGGGCAGAAAATATCACTACAATAAGTGTCCGTCTGGAGCTGAATGGAGCTGTTGGTAAAGATGAAGTAACCTTGAGCCTTTGTTTACTATCCTTATCCCAAAAATTGAAAGCACCATCCGAACCAGCAGTTGCAAATGTGTGGTGTACCTAAGTAGAAAAATAATGTAAGAAATGATGATAGACTAAAGTGGATAAACTTTGTCAGTGATTTCTGATTTCCATTGGGGATAGAAGCAAGCAGAAATCGCGATTATATCCGAACAAACACCCAATAAACATTTGTACGTATGCTATATAATTTTAGGGAGACCAACAAAATGTAAACAGCACTCAACAAAACAGTACACTGGCGAAAAATCTTGGTGGAATAAATTTTTGATTTTGGTTGATTTTCAAGCTAGTCAAGTTTGGTGGTGAGACTTGGCTAGGTCGGTGCATGGGGCCAAGATTTGGGAAATTTTCAAAGTGTTGGTTTTTGAGGTTTCATGGTTGAAATGCAGTCTTTATATGACCAAGTATATGTGAAATTCCATAACTAAAGGGCATAGGATATTGCAGATGCTTATTGATTGTTTACACAAAAATGAACTGGATAAAAGATGACAATACACCATAACCATGGGGCTAAGCATTTGTCAAACTCAAACATTTCAATGTCAACACACTAACACTTGAAATCATTAATAATTAAAATAAATTAGGAGTGTTTTTATTCAATTACAACATGTCTGCATCTAAATTCCATAAATAAACAATGGGACGCTTCACTTGAGATATTTGTAATCAAAGAAGTCAGTATTAAAACCAAAAACAAAAAAAAAAAAACAAAATGTGTTAAAATTGAAAATATAGAATTTTGACAGGTACTGTTAATGTGTTTCATTTCATGAGAGCTCATATATTGAAAATAACATTTTCAATGAATTCAGAAATCTCATGTGTTTTTTTTTTCATCATTTCGAAACAAAAATAGATTTCCTTAAATCAGCATAGCAATAACTATTTAATAAACTCGGATCTACTAAGCAATATATTTACACATGTAGCTCAATACTTCAAATTGGTTAAAGAAAAGGAGAAAGTAACAATGTGTGTTAAATACTATTACTAAATACATAATTGTAATATTTAAAGAGACCATTCAAAGTAGTAAGGTTGCAAGAGTAACCGAGCACAAACTTTAAGATGGAGAGAATGTTTCTTTTAGCTGCTTCATTCTTAATGATAAAGAATGATAATAACATTACTAAAACAAACAATAAGCAAATCACAACCAGGAATATTTTAACACCAATCATTCGTTGTAAAAAGTGCAATGACCTAATTGAAATTCAAAGATAGCAGTCCAACAAATTAATACTAGTTAAATCATTATAGTAAGGCACAGGTGGAACATAAATCTTACAGGATGGAAGTTTAAAGAGTTGACCGAGTATATTTCATTCCCCTCTCTGTGGCATTTAAAAGTGAAGTTTTTACCCTGCTGACTGTCATCCAAATGATGCACCCCAACTCTTCCTTCTATTGATCCAACCTGAAGCAAGTATGTCAGTTTCAACATCCCAAAATTAATCAAACTAGACATGCAACTTATAAATTGATAATTAGACTGAAATGAGAATGGGGGAAAAGATATTTTGTGTATTTTGGATAAGTTATGAAAACAAACATAAGTTGGTGTAAAAAAATTAAGGAAAAGGACCAGAAAGTGGAGAGTACTTCCCCTTCTGCTAGAGTATTCTATCAGATTTATGACTCGATGTAAAAATAGATAAATACAAGCAACCAAAAAATTGGTTACAGAAGAATAAGATTACTCAAATGCAAAAAGGAATAAATATCTAAACCAAGTGGAGAATGATGCATACCAAGAAACCTTGTTGATCAGGGAATGCTGAAAGGCACCTTGTTTGATACTTTAAGGGTGAAACAATTCTCTTAAACTCAACCTGTAGCAAATGAACAATGGTCAAAGGTAGGGGACACTAGCAAAAACAGAAATGAAAGCTAAAAAAAAAAAGAATAATCCACAGGATGAATAGTTTGAATAAATACATCATATATCAACACATTGATCTAACCGAAACATATAAAATGCTCACAAGCAAATGGTCAACAAACTAGAATTCAATTAGGCAATCAGTACAGATATCTGTGGAAATAGTACGATGTTGCCAAGCCCATCAGGTGACTGAAGCACAACTAACGTCCATTCATTTTACATCTACACACATTCCAGTACACATTGAAAGCAATCTATGGATCTTGAATAGTTGAGCTGAATAGACGTTTAACAGTGTTGAACATCAAATCAAACGCATTATATATATAGTTAATTGATTGTCCTACAATGAAGCACACAGCAGAAGAGAGAAAATAATTGCATATTTGGAGCCAAATTGTGGCTATTCGTTTGTTAGAATGTTAGAAATGTGAAAAGTACTTATGCCCTTGCGAAAACCACCCTCAAAAGTTAGCTATTAAGGGAGCCAACACTCAAATAGTCCACGAGCATCCCATACTACACCAGTCAGAACCCCTTGTTGGTAGCCATTTACAAAACACTCACAACTAGGCTTTGATACTAGTGGATAAATACCCAAACACTTGGGGATTCCCCCCTCAAGCTATTTATTAAGCTGGAAAAACTACACCGAGCATCCCATCGCATGCTACTCAATTAGGGACTTAGGCACCACAAATTACCCAAGTTCCTTCCAAAATGCTTGATGTTGGGTTGGAAGTACTTAAGACTAAACTTCTGTTCATGGTCCTAACAGGCGAGGAAGTACTTGAGACTAAAGTTCAGCTAAGTAAAAGATAAGTGAGGATTGCCTGATGCCTGGGCAAAAGTATGTTGGGCTACAAATTATTAAATGTGTGACTCGAATGACTGAAGCCCCAGTAAAACTACTCGAGACTAATCTTCTGCAAATAGGTTGTCCTACTTTTGCCCAGTATGATTTCAAATGAGATGTCTAAATAAACCGTGAACCAAATAATTTTTTCTGGATATTATGTTAGTGGCTTGAGGATGCCTATCGTACTTAGAAGGAAAACTCATTCCTTCCTTTTTACTATTTGAAACCTCTGGCTCCAAACAATCATTCGGAGTACCTGAGCGAATATACATTGAATTTCTGGCCCAGAAATTGGGATGTTTCTTCTCTTTCTAGTAGATGATTTGTTATTCTTATCTAACTCCTAGTTTCTGCTCCTCACCCTTAATAAATTTAATATCTTTATTGTCTAATTAAGCAATAAAAAGAAACAACCCCTTTTTATCGTGAAATCTTGAGATAAAATGGTCGTGATATAATAAGTGAATACACAACTGAAAGGTAACACTAATAATGCATAATGCCATCAAGTTGAGATTCGCTAAATTAGACTGAAAGTATTACCTGGGGATTTTGCAAGTTGTAAACTACAAGATTTCTATCAGCAGTGCCAACAACCATCAGAGGATGTCTCACTGTCATAGCATAGCAGCGCTCTGGGAGTTGCTGTGTGTGCACAGGATTTGACTGCCTTGTATCCCAGTATCTGAAAGCAGCCAAAAGAGTCATGTGCAAGGAGAGGACAGAAGAATCAAATCAAGCAAAATTGCAAGCTTCATAACATACTTAATCAGAAAGATGCGATAGATATCAGCAGTACTACAAAATACTAAAATATAATATGCAATAGCGTGCTATATAAAGATAATACACATCACCTGATGTGTGTGACAAAAACCAGCCCGAAGAGCTGATTGGGTATAAACAAGGAAGAAGAGATTTCATTGTAAAAGACAAAACACTGATATCCCTAAATTATAAATTCAAAAAAAATACGATGCTCTAAAATATTCTAGATTTAACGTTGACATTATGAGATGATTTTCATACACTCTAATTACTAAAGTTATAATATAAAAACAAATTGCTGTAAAGGTAGCAAATGCTAGTGCAATACTTCAAAGTCCTGTCCCAGCTTCCTGTGGCTAAGAGATTCATTTCAGGAATCCAAGCAACTTCTTTGATGGGTGCGTCATGCATGGCAATAGTCATTGGTTGGCCTCCGGATAATAGAGGCCACATCTTCACTTGCTTATCACATCCACCAGAGAATACAGTTGTGCCATCATCTTTCCATGTAGAGCACAAAACCTTTGCAAGGAAATAAAATGATGAATTTATGACTTCATAGACTAGTAAACTACTGCTGTTTAAGGAAAAGGCAGAGAAGAAAGATCGTGAAAACCTATTGTCTAAAGATTCAATTGTCAAGAACTATTAATATATGCTTAAATATGTTCTTAATTCCTAAACAATAAATTTTCTACTTGTGGTTCCTCGTCTAAGGAAATGTGCCAAGAAATCTTGAGACTCAAAAACATGCATAACATACATATGAATATTGTACGACTAATGCAACCCGTCACACCTTAGGGCACTGAAGGGCTTCTATCGATTCCTTCACTAGTGCCCATAGAGGGATTGTTTGCAAGAACCTCCCAGACAATTCCAAATGCTATGATGCAAGTCCAACAAGGCTTCTATCGATTCCTTAACTAGTGTCCATAGAGGACTGTTTGCAAGAACCATACCTTACCATGAAAAATAAGCAACCATACAAGGCCTCGCCATTCATCAATATACTTCATTTTAGACTTCATTTTAAGCAGGCAGGCATCATTGTGAAACCCCTATATCCTAAAATACCTTAATTATTATACCCATGATACTCCGAGTCCTACCAAATTAACCTCACACATGTACCAGAATAGTAATTCATAAAAATAAATACATACATGCAGACACACGCATAAATAGTAAGGAGTCATGAATGAAAGATAAGGTGATAACTAAAACTAAAAGAGCTTACTGGATGATCGTGCGTTATAGAAGCCTTGGGGACAGTGGCGACATTTACTCCATTCTTTGCTACCTCCCAGCAACGAACCTGCAAAAGGTTGCTAATAAGCCTCTCCAAGTGAGATGTTTCACAATGAAGCTTAAAAAGACAGGGAAATGAGTGAGAAAGAAAGACCTGATTGTCCCAAGAAGTGGCTACGAGGAAGTTGGCTTTGGGACTGAAACTGAGACTGGAGACAGAATCAGTGGGAGGCTGATTCACCTGCAAAATTCACCAAGAAACCATGAAAACTCGCACACTGCACAACATAACAACCTGTTTCTCCTAAATGGGAGTGGAATTTCATGTACCTCGAAGGACTTGTTCGGGTTCGGATTAGTGTTCGATAGGAAATTGGACATTTGCAAATTTTCTCGCTGGATTTTCTCTCAGAAAAGTTTGCAGAGTGATAGAAAGAGAGACAGCGTTCGTAGTTTGGACTTTGGAGGGAGTTGATTTGGGCCTTGGGTTGGGTGAGGAGAGAAAAACGTGAAAGAATGGGTTTTGTGTAGGTAAGGGCAGGTGTAGGAGTTAAATACTACGACCTAGCGTTATTACAACGCTTGTTTTTGGGCTCTAACTAACTACCGTTAATCTGTTTATTATGGGCCTAATTGCTTTTTTGATCATTAAATGTTCTTTTAAAAAAATTTATTGGGTTAAGTTTGTTAGTGTACAATATAAAGGATTTTATAAAATTTGTAAAAAATATCAATCTATTTTTCTTAATTTATAAAATTTGTGAATTTATTAATTTGGTGTATTTAGATAACAAATGAACACTCCCTCTCAATATTCTAAACCATTGTGATTTTGATAAAGATAATTAAACTGACCGCATACCATACTATACTTGTCTTCATACTTGTCTCAATTTGTTCAATTTTAAATTATTAAAATATTTTTTATTTATAGATAATCTAATCACTTCTATTTTATCTATAAACTTAGATACAAGACACAAATTTATTATTTATACTCCTTTAATAATTATTTTATATTTATGTTATTAATATTTGATATTTTTATTTAATATTTATATAATCATGTTTCAAGTATAGGGTTAAGTAACTCCATATAATACATCTTTAGTATCTTTCTAAGCCACTCCTATACTTAAATAAATTAGTGATTAATTTGGACAAAGTCTTAAATTCACAAGTTTTTGAGATAGGTTTAAAATTAGCATAATCCTAATCAAGGTCAAATCTCAATCCATTACATACTAATTAATATTTACTCTTAACCTTGATTTGCAATGTTTCTTAAGAGATGTTTTGCTGTTGAAATTGTTCGTTTGACCCTTAACCATGCTCTTTCGGACGGACAACCATTATCTTGTGTTGTCCAAATTCATGAGTTCAAACATAAGTAATCAGTCACCTATTCTCAGTGATTCTTTCCGCTTAGTTTTAGTTACACGGTCGTGACCTTACAGTACAAATCATAATTTATTTTTTTATATTTGACATTAGTTAAAAGAAAATGTATATTCTTTTAAAATTAAATACTTGATAATATATTATGTTATTTCATATATTTATTTTAAAAAATATATTTAATTAATATTTTGAACACTAAATAACAAGTACCATGTATGGGTACAAATATATCTATTTCTTGAATAAGTATTAGAATGGGAATAAATTTTTACTGTTAGAATGTACCTTTTTTCTGTAACCATCCTTATATGATGTTATGAACTTACATCCACATGTATCTAGAGATTATTTTAAAAATTAAAATTACAAGTATTTTTAATTAAAAATAGTGTCAATAAATCATATAAAATTATTACAAACTTCAAAATTCTTTCTCTAAATATTTAAGTTGCATATAGTTAAAAGAAAATAACCGGTTAAATTAGAAAAATTATACACCAAGTAATTAATACAGTAATTTCTTGAGATTACCTTTTATGCATAGAAAGTTTCTTTTCCAAAATGACTTAAATTTTAAATTCATTTTACAAAGTTTTTTTTTTTTTTTTGCAATAATTTGATTTGTAATAAAATATCTTTCTTTATAGAAGAGGCGATCAACATATATCGTATAAAAATATTGAGCCTTTTACTATTTGTGAATTATTTAATTTATTTTTTGTCTTGCTTCTGTTAACAAATAGTTTCTTCTCTATACTAATATTCTGACTTTCGAACATGAAGATATTTTGTATAAATATTTAAATAAATTATTCTATCGTTTTAGCGTCCAATGACCGAGTCTTTATGAGAATACATTGTTTTTTATTCCACTTCATCGTAATGGCTATATTCTCAAGAACAAGAAGTATGACTTGCCTTTATTTTATTTTTTGATGATAAACTTTTAGGAATTGGTATTTTTCGATTTTTTAATTAATCAAATACTATATTAATCTTATCGATTGGTGACTTTGTTGATCGATTTAACAAGTGGTTAATTACTACGAGAAAATAACAAATTATAGTAATGTAAAACATCACACTCTAGCTAGTCATAAATTTCCTGAAATTTAAAAATACATTTTGCTAAGGAATTGCTTGTATAGGTCAAACTTGTTAAAGTGCTGTATTTCATGACTTATTACTGGTAAATTTAATAGAGATGTTATAATAACATTTGACAAATATGAAAATTTATTACGTGAGATGTTATTTTTAAACTATATACGACTGTGTGGGAAATTTTGTTTCTAATTGGGCATCGTTAACCTTTCTTTTTCAAATATAAGTTATATTTTTCTCTCTCTCTCTCTCTCTCTCTATATATATATATATATATATATATATATATATATATATATATATATATATATATATATATATATATTCATGTTGGTATAATTAATAGACATGCATGTTCATATAATTTTTTATTTGTGAACAAAAAAACAAAAATATTTCCGTAGTTGACTATAATTTTAAACTTTTAGATAATTATAATTGCTTGTCATGTTTTGTTTAAAAGTCAAATATTTCATGTAGAAAAATTATAAATTAATAGTACAACAAATAAATAAATTACGTGTTTCTTTAAAATTAGAATCTCTCACCAATTTATTTTCTCATATGTTATTTTTTTTATCACAACTTTTACTTCATCAATGATCCTAGCAAGCTTAGTATATCCTTTATGGACAATCAAATAGGTTTGGGATGATTTTTTATATACAAATGATAAAAATAAATAAATAAATAAATAAAACTCTTTTCTTAAAAAATAAAAATAAAAAGAGAGAGAGTAAAAAGTAGCCCTAATAAGTGGAGAACGTCTGTTTTTGTTTTATTTTGTTTTATTTTGTTTTCCTTTTCTCTTGACAAGATGTTAAATTGACTACTGCAATGCAATTTTTTGTTTCTACGTAGGAATTAAGAAGTCTGTCGTTTTTTTTTGTGAATTATTGTAATGGCTTTCTTCGTTTACTTGTTTCCGTTCCAAATATTAGAGAATCTTGAAAATGCATGCATATGTTCGTTCAAAAGATTAGTTTGGTTCTATCTGGACATGCTTTTTCCACTGCAATCGATCAACTCAGTTCACATTCTACCAAAACTAATAAACAAATAGACAACAACGTTAATAATTTACTTGCATATAATTAGTTTTCAGTTGACCCAAACATGTTTATGCGATGAACAGAAACTACAAGTACGAAAATTCTGGATTCTTTCTCTGATTTTGACTTCCAATAGTACATCCTTATTTATTTAATTATTTAATGTATTTTATGCTGACCAACAACCAAGGTAGGAGATTTTAATTGAAGTTCATGAATATCAATTAGCTCAATCATGGAATTAAGGGATTTTAATTGAAGTAACAACATCTTGTTCACACGTGGTTCTTTCAATTGTTTTTCCATGTAGTTTCTAGTGCACACTTTTTTTCCATTAATCCCTTAATATGCATTGTATTGTATTACAAAGTCAAAAGTGGGTTAATATTTTCCACTGGGACATGTTTGGAATACGTGTAGGTATTGTCAAGCATTTCTTAAATGCTTGTTCATTTGTCTTTGTTCTCCATTTTCGTAATTATGATTAGTCTTTTTCAAGCCAAACCTAAACTCCACACATGGCGTCCTATATATAGTATGACTATTCCTTTGAAACAAAGGCATAGGTAAAGAGATATTCACTTTTCAAAGGACGAATGGCAATTTTCAAATTTTAGTAATCCTTGACAATTGTTTAATTTAGGTTATTTTTATTTTTTATTGATATTTTTATTATTATTTTTTAAACAATTAGGATTTTTTTAATAAATTGAAAAATAAAAATATTTAATTCTTGTTTATGAAAATATTGTGTAGTTAAGAGAAAATTATTAAAAATGTAAGAATATTTTAATAAACTCAATTATCAACTCATTAGATTACTTCAACTACAAAAATAAAATAATTGAGTTGTCAACAAATTTAGTTACTTTAATTATCAAAACATATAAAATTGAGACTCAGTCTAATTGGAGAAAACTTGTTTAAATCCTGAGGCTTACACTAAATTAGAAGAATAAACCATTTTAACATAAGAAATTGATTTTAACATAGATATGACCCAATATATAAGAGTAACTAATCCGGTTATTTATAAGATTTGACGCAATGCATATTCAGTTTTTGTGATTTTTATTATTTAATATATTTATTTTTCATTACTTTTGTGTTTTATTATTGATCTTAACAATATGAATTGATTTATTGCGTTGTAGGTATTTGATTATTGGACATGATGTTGCAATCTAGACTAAAATTAAACAACTTATTGATTGAACATCTAAAAATAGGATTCATCATTGATCATTCTTAACATCTGAATTTAATGCTTAATGTGAACCTTTAATAAGAGAAAAATATAAGAGATTAGATTTCTTATTAAAAAGTCTAGTTTTGTCTTTAAGACATTAGAACTTGTTAAATAATGATATGTCTATTATAGTAGAAATTGGAAGTATATTATTTAGTACTTTTCATATTAATTTGATGTATGGAATCTAAAGAAGTTTTTATCATACAATAATTTCATAAATTTTATTGCTTTTTCAATTTTAGATTTATTTCATATACATCAATAATTGTTACACTCATAATCTTAACTAGTAAATAAACATAATTTATTTTTAACAATGCAAATTTCTATAAAAAAAATAATATTTAAATTTATTCACTTTATTACTTATATGATGTACTTACCAATTTTATAACAAGTTTTTGAGGTTGTGTCACATTTTTAATCTAGTAAAATCGACAAAATATATATACTATTTTTTAAGTCAGAAAAAATGAAATAGTTCAATAAAATAGACGAAGAACTCAAATAACTCAATAAAAAATTTAGATAGTTTGGTAAGTTTATCAAAAATATATCTCTAAATTTATTTATCTACAAAATAGCTTAAAATATCTCATTTGCTATGTAAGTGGATGAATTGTTATTGATGATCTGTGTACTCATGTTATAGAATGTAGATATTATTTTTTTCTTAATTTTTTGTTTTGTATATAATTTTTTGTTGGTTATCGTATATATGAGTGATACCCCCGTCGGTAAGTTGTCTTCTTTTATCCATTTAGTGTTTGTTTATTGTTCAAATCCAATAATTGAAAAGAAAAAGAAAAGCGAGAAGATATTATATCACCTATCATATCATATAATTCATTGATCAAATTTTATTTCACTTATTATAGATTTTTATGACAATGGATTTATATTTAATTATACGATAGTTTTTAAATATTTTTTTAGCTTATTTCAATAAATTACTCATATTAACATTTCAAAATAATCAATTGAGATGAAACTTATATTTTATCACTTCGTTCCTTGAAATAATAATAAAATTTAATGTCCGGACATTATTCATGATTATTATTTTTAGACTATTAAGATATTATTATATATTTTTTTAAATTATTTAATGTTACATTTATTTATTATTTATTTTTTAATTATTCACTTGTTAACTATGTTAATAAAATATGTTTTTACCGGGAAATGATAATTATTTTAAATTTCAATAAAGAATTTTTTTTACCAAATGTAACTTGAAAATTAATTTACAAAAAAATAGATTACAGAAAATTAAAAAACATTATAATAAAAATGTAATTATATAATATTAAGATTTTATTTAATAGTCAATCATATCCTTATTTTTCGTTTATAAATTTAAACTAATTTTATCAAACATTTTTAATTTCATTTTTTTAGCTTCAAATTTATTTTTAACTTTAAGTTTTCAGCTTTCCCCTTTTAGTTAGGTTTAATAAAAGTAACCTTATTTCCATTTATGTTTATAAGATTTCAACTAAATTAGCTTGCACGTTTTCTATATATCACTGTCACTTGTGTTAAATCTTATGGCTAGTGATCACTTGTAATAACTTTAAACTTAATAATTGCTCTTTTTCACGCTTTATAAATACTCCAAAATTTAATTATTTTTGAACTACGCCTACAAAGTTAAATATGTTATTATATAAATAGTGAAAAAAAAACAAGAAATCAGTCATGAAAAAGAGTACAATATAGTTAATGTTGGGATTGAGGTCTGTCTTCTTTTTTAAAATGTCTACGAACTCTTAGTTCAGGCTGTAAGATGGTCACCACCGTTAGGTTTACCTGAATGTTACTTGTAAGAAGTAATGTGACCCTAAATCTGAACAATTATGCAATAAATGTCTCAATTACTTGAATATTAAACCTGTATTTATAAATTTTTGTAATAGACTTCTAATTAAGATTGATCCAATTACGAACTCTTAGTTCAGGCTGCAAGATGGTCACCACCGTTAAGTTTACCTGAATGTTACCTGTAAGAAGTAATGTGACCCTAAATCTGAACAATTATGAATAAATGTCTCAATTACTTGAATATTAAACTTGTATTTATAAATTTTTGTAATAGACTTTTAGGATTGATCCAATTACGCCTATTTATTTAGGTTTAATCTAATTAATTTTAATGACTGTCTTTGTTTGTGATCTATTGTTGATTGAACATTTTGTGATTGAATGATTGACCACTCGCCGGACAGTCATATAATATAATTAAATATCATATCAAAGGTTATTTCGGCTTTTATTTGACATATATATGGTCTAACTTATCTATTTTATTAAGATGGTCTCTAATTTCAATGGTATGTTTAAATTAAATTATATTTTATGTAATATATTTTTAGATTATTAAAAGTTACACAAAATTAATATTTGTAGTTAATTAAATAAACTTTTGTTTTAAGCGCTATATTACAATTAACTACTTCATCGATGTTTATAAATAAATTGACTAAACAGTCCAAAACATAAAAATATATAATCAAAACATAAAAATATAAAGTTAAGTATGTGGAAAATGAAATTGACAAAGGGAAAATGACATGTGTCTGCTCGAGAAATTGTAGAGGTACATTCTTCAGTAGCAGCATAGTTTGCTATTGTGCATATAAATATGTGCCAATTGTTGAAATCAGTGATACAAGTGTTACTATTAATCTCCAATAAAGCAGAACTGCTCTGAGAGGAATGTTTTTCAGTGCTTATGTTTTTCAGCCTAAGATGGCAACTGCAAGGTAAAAATAATAATCTGAACATCTTCAATTATGTTATGCTGTGTTTCCTCTATTGCATTTCAACATTATCTGGGCACTGTACAGTATTGCCTGATGAATTCAAATTATAATTAATCCATAGGTTCTCATGCACATTCAACAGTCAAAACGTGAGAATCGGTATGCTTACAGTTCTTGTTCTTTGGTTCAACTTTTCATTTTAGTTTATGGATTTTTCATCTTTCTGACTGTGATCATGTGTGCAGGACACTGCACCAAGGTACCCAGAAATGTAAACATGGAGAAACTGCAACATGGTTATTTATTTCCAGAGGTGCATGCTTTTCCACAATTTCTCTCTTCTCATGATTCTGTGATCACTTTAATTAATTAATTAATTAATCTGGCTTATACACCTATTTACTGCTTTCAAATTTCAGTTCAACAGTGCTGTTGATTTCTATTTTAGCCATTTATGTAAGATATCTGAGAACTTTTGTCTCTTTTTTTTTGCAATTATGTTCCTTGGCTAATGACTTTACTGAGAATATGTTTGGATTGGTTGGAATGGTAAGAGACCATCAAAGATACTATTTCTATATTTTTTATTGACATCGATGTTTCTTCCACCTCAAGACTAATGTGAAATGAGAATTTTATTTGATCATAAAATATACTAATAATTGAGAGAAAATTTATTTTGTAATGTCTATTTTTTATTAATCCAAACATAATTTGACTTTCCTTGAACATCCCGTGTATATAAATTTCTATTATTTTCGTATTACAAATTTTCGGCATTTTATTTCATTGTTTCATATTGATGTGACAAGATGCTACCCAGCAGGCAAATTAGTTTTGTATTGGAAAAACCTTATTTATATCCTATTTTTGGATGTATGGACAGAAACGAAAGAGAGACACAGAAAAATAATAATAATAATAATAATAATACAAGAAAGAAAAGTTAGATGTGACAAAAGAATTAAAATAAAATATTAAAAAGTATTTTCAGTCTCTTTGGACATTCAGTTTTTGATATGAGATGTGATAGAATTTTATGATATGATCAGATTGAAAGACAAGAGATGATGCACTTGAAGAGGCATCCACATGCAAATGTAATAGACCTTGGAGTTGGTGATACGACACAACCCTTACCAACAACTGTAACAGCTAGTATGATTGATGTAAGTTATGAAGCTTCTTTTTCTGAGTTAGCAGAAGATGATGCATGCATGTATATAAACTCTATGAAATGAAAGTGTGCTATACATGAATTAACATGAATTATTGTCTCTTGAACGTTTAATTTATACAGTACAAGTAGATTGGTTATTTACAAAATGCGTCAACCAGTATTTGTCAGCAAAATTCAACCATTCATGTGCATTTCTATGAATTTGTTTTAACTCTCTTGAATTGAGATAGCTAGTTGAAAACGGGAAGCATTGGTTTAGAAGAGAAATTCATACACTCATATGGTGTTTGCAGTTTGTGCATGGCCTTTCAACAGCATCAGGCTATAAAGGATATGGACCAGAGCAAGGTGAAAAGGTATATCTTATCTTGTTTGAGAAATTCGTACATTTTTTTTTCATTCCTAGGTATTTCACCATGAAATTCTCATATCAAACAGAAAATATGAGAATTGTCATCCTATTTGGAAGTGTTTCTGTATTTGAAGTATATATCATAAAACTTATACATCCTGCCAAAATGACATTGCAGGCCCTGAGGAAGGCAATTTCTGTTGCCTTTTACAAAGATATGGGGATTAAACCTTCTGAGGTTTTTGTTTCAGATGGTGCACAGTGTGATATTACTCGTCTTCAGGTCATGTCTCATCCTCATTGTGTATTAGATTCCTTTGCTAATTCTCACATTAATTAGTATAAAGTGCTGAATTTGATTTATCTCAATGTGTCTAGTTACTTATGGGTTCCAATCTGAAGATTGCTGTACAGGATCCATCCTTTCCGGTATAGTCATTCATCTTCTTCAGTTTGTATAAGTTCTCTGGAATAAACTTTTACAACACTAAACACACAAGGGCCTAAACTTTTATTTTTGGTTACATTGGAACTCTATGAAATCTTCTTACTTATTCTTATCTTATAATGTGCAACTTGTTTGCATGTTGTCTTAAGACAGGCCTACATAGATTCGAGTGTCATAATTGGTCAGGCTGGCAAGTTTGTAGATAATGCTGGGAAGTATAAAAACATAGAATACATGACATGTGGACCTCAAACTAATTTCTTTCCTGATCTGCCAAGCTTTTCAAGGACAGAACTTATTTTCTTCAATTCTCCAAACAATCCCACTGGTCATGCAGCAACAAGGAAGCAATTAGAACAGCTTGTGGATTTTGCCAGACTGAATGGATCAATCATTATCTTTGACTCTGCTTATGCAGCATATATCACAGATGATAGTCCTAAATCAATCTATGAAATTCCTGGAGCCAGAGAGGTATGCCACTGGTTCCTTTCTGTTTTATGTTGCTCTCACTAGCATCTTGTACACCCTTTTTGTTATTCTGTACACATGATTGGTGCATCTTTCAATCTCCTTTTATTTCTTAATTTCCACTTACAATTTTAGCCCCTACATTCTGAACAGTTTTCCAATTGTTCTAAACGAAAGTTTGTGACCTGTTACCAGAATTCCCCTATTTTGAACCAGCTTTTTTATTTTTAGCTTTGTCAATAATCATTTGTGGCTTCTTATGAAGGGAAACTAAGCTAGTACATTTTTTTTTCCCAGTGACATGCAACATTATTTTTGCATGACACTTTTTATTTTGTTTCTAGCTTTGTACTATTTTCTGTAATGGAAGCTTAACCTCTTTTTTCCTTGTTATGTTCAGGTCGCAATTGAAGTGTCATCATTCTCGAAATTTGCTGGCTTCACAGGTGTCCGCCTTGGTTGGACAGTGGTCCCTGAGGAACTCTTGTACTCAAACGGCTTCCCTGTTATGCATGATTTCAACCGTATAATGTGCACATGTTTCAATGGAGCATCCAGCATAGCTCAAGCTGGGGGACTAGCATGCCTTTCCCCAGAAGGTTTAAGGGTAAATTCTAATTCCTAAGAACATGTATAGCTAGTCAAAATTCTTGCTATTACTATGTTTCCTTTAAACTCTAGTTCCTAGATTTAGTTCAAATTGTTTCTTCTTGGCTACTACCATCTGTATGGAACTGTTCTGACATTGGTGTGATTGTGGAAAATTTCAGGCCATACAGTCCCTTGTCGACTACTACATGGAGAATGCAAGAATGCTGGTTGATGCTTTGACTTCTCTTGGTCTGACAGTTTATGGTGGTAAAAATGCACCCTATGTTTGGGTTCATTTCCCTGGCTCAAAATCTTGGAACGTTTTTGCTGAAATCCTTGAGAAGACTCACGTAATTACTGTCCCGGGTAGTGGTTTTGGACCAGGGGGTGAAGGGTATATAAGAATTAGTGCTTTCGGTTTGAGACATTCCATCATTGAAGCCTCACAGAGACTCAAATATCTTATCTATCAGAAGCAAAACTAACACTATCTTCTGTCAGTTTTATGAATATATATGCATAAAATAAAGCAAAGTGTCAAATCTGCGCATTCATTGCTTCAAGTTATAAGAGCATTCCCCTAAGAACTAAACCTGTCACATAAGACATCTTTGTAGTGCAATAAATAACAGAATCTCGTTCTCCACTTTGATGATACTCTTCCAATCAAAACTCAACAGGACCAATGTTTAACAAATGAGAAAAAGCCTGCTAATGTTGTTTAAGGATTATGTTCTCTCTTTCTTTTCCTATATTAGTAATTACTGAAAAAATGACCTTTCTCATAGTGCATGTTGCGTTACTGAACAAAAATCCAGACTATCAAAGTGTGAAGTGTTAGATTGCATAACATACTAAAATTTACATGATGCCTTGACAAATCTTAAACATATTATCCTAACTATCAAAGCTGTGAAGTGTTAGATTGCAACATACTAAAATTTGAAATATCACCTTCACAATCATATACCTCGATCTTAGCAACTTGAAGGATCAACTGAATATAGGCTACCATTGATTGTAACATGCAAATTTGTTCCAGCACGTCTTGTGGGCCAAGCTTCACCCAAAAAATCTCAGCCTTTTGCAAAAAGCACGGTTGGTAATTGATTAAACTAAGAAGAAATCACTAAATTTGTCCTTCCATTAGCATTCTGTTATCAAGTCCTTCACAGCTTACTGGTTTTCTCTATCTTTTATTTTCCAGCTTTTGTATCTTTTCTTAAAAAGCTAATAGAAATCTTAATTGTTTGAGTTTTTCTTTCGTGCTTACTGTGCTTTTCTTCAACCTTTCACTTTTTATCATGCATAATTTTATTTTTTACATGGTATTCTGCTTATTTGAGGGATTTTGTTGTTGCTTCGCTACACTCTCTTCTCTTCTTTCTTTTGGTCTGTGTTCTTTATTGTTATTACGTAGACAACTCTGATTCTTGACCCTTGGAGTCCGTACTATATGAATTTTAACGATATCCTGATTCATGATCATTTGAATGGTTTTAAGGATCATTCTTGTTATTGTCTATCAATTTTCAATATTTTAAACAAATCAATCCAATAAATGTTAAACTTCCTCGTGATAATTAGGTAATAACCACCGTGTATGGAATTGTTTATTTTACATGATAGTCTTCTTTTCGCTCATGTTCTATACATTCATTCTTTTAATTTTAATTTGATATCTAGTTCTAAATTGAAAATCTTGATTTCTTGTAAATTAATTTTTTGTCACATCGAACGACACTCTTCAAATATAAATGGTGTGACTGAGCTTCAAAGAGGTTATATACAATGAATCTAATCAGTAAAACTATTTTTCTATATTTGAAAAATTCTTATTTTCTTAATAATATTGTAAAAAATAAATCTAGTACTTGGCATTATGGACTAGGTTTCTTATATTGATTGTAACGAAACTTTTTAACCTTGTAAAATATGTTATCTTGCTAAAGAGAAAGCTTAAAGTTCCCTTGAAAGTATAAGTACATTCAATACATTTGTTATACTATGCATTGGACGGATTCTATAGCTACTTCTTGTCATAAATATTTTACCTAATAATTGTGGATGATAAATAAAGCTTTACGCTTTGGTTTGAAAAAACTGTACTCTTTAATGGACAAGAAAACTGTATAAAGGGATTAAAAATAAATAAAAAACACAGTAAAATTAAAGATTTTTAAACAAAGTATGTTTTTCATGGGAAAGATTTTCATTGAAGTTTGTAACTTAATTAATTTTAGCTTGGAACTGTGGACGGTAATGGAAGAGTTGGAGTGAAGAGTTTCTGCTAAGGTTGGTAGAAGTATCAGTGGTGGTGGTCCTTGGTTTGATGTCATACTCTTCTGCTTTCTGCAGCATGGAACAGAAGAAGGAATTTAAGACTGAACCCACTTAAATGATGTCACATGCCATCCCTCAGACAAAGCAGTGTGCGTATGTCGAACTCATGCAATCATCATTAAGGAAGCTTCGATCAGTCATGTCTGTTTCCTTTAATCATCTTCTAATTCTACCTCCTACGTGTTGCATAATCATACATAGTCTTACACAGCATTTAGTAATTTGATTCTTGTATGTATGTGTATTGATTAGTTGATCTGCTGAACATGTAAGAGCAATGCTCAACAACTTGTAAACACTTGTCTGCATCGATCTCTCCCCATTGATTTTAGCCATTTTTGTGTATCGACTAAATACCTTTGATGCATCGCTGTCCAACTACATTTTCAGCTTTTCCACTATATACCTAACGCCCATGCTTAAATAGTGGCTATAACCTTTTTACAGAAGACAAAGAAAACGACCATATCTTGTAACAAAGGTTGCCCTACTTCTTCAGCCACCTAATTTTCTGTGGAGGATACGGACGAGGTGCTCCTTTTGTATTTTTCTTACTCTCATCACTCATAGCTGGCTAAGGTCAAAAATAAGGAGTGGAGGATAAAAGAAGAGTTCTTTAGTTTTAATATCCACACACACATACCCTAGGCAAAGATACAAATAATACAAGAAATCTATCCTCTAATGTTATTTTCTGTGACATGTGCTTGTAAATCCAATACAGCAAAAAGGGTTAGTGTCAATTTCTCAGCATTAAAAGCTGAAAAGGACGTGATTTGGACTCTTTAAAGGTCATATACATATAGACATATGCATAATACATAAAATGACAAAAGGGTTCCACTCTTCCAGTGAACTCATCGTTATTTGTTACCTTCATCATAATGACAGCACGTCTCTCTTCTATATAGTCACTTTCTGGTTCCTTCCACTTTGAAAACCATCGCTAGTGTCAAACTATCTCTTTTCTTGCAGACTATCTTCATATTGTGATGAGCCTGAAAAACACTAGGAGGACAATGAGGAATGGTTTCATGTGCCCCTCCGAGGCATCAACAGCAGTTTGGTCTGTGGTTGTGCCTCGGAGTAGGAGTAAGATACATAAAAGAAGCGTTTCTCTGGATGATACAAGGTTGATCAACTGTTCCAGCTACTCCAAACTTGTTCACTCTGCCACTGCCACCTTCAATTCAGCAGCTCACAAGAAATGTGACTCTCTCTCTTCAGCAAACATCCAGCAGAGAAGCCAAGATCAAGACAATGGATCAAGCCAACTTCACAAAACGACAGCAGATCAAATCTTCCAGGTTACTCACATATTATCATCACTTCACACTTTCTCATTCCATGTCAAATGCAATGCAAATTACAAACATTTCCTTCATTTCTTTCTTGTAAGCCGTTCTACTTGTTGCATGAAAAAAAATTAAGACAGAAAGTATTAGTGTTTGAACCATTCGAATACTTATAATTTTTCATTCCTTGTTTTCCTACTAATCTTTTGTATTAGGAATGTTATACGTATATTTCAAATGTTCAAGACACTGATTATATATTTAATTTTTATTCATAAAATAATTGAAGAAGTTATGGGAAAATGCATCATTAATCATGTATGGGACAACCTAATAACCAATACAATTAAGTTCTCTTGTGGATACGATTTTGTGCAACCGTATTTTGTATGTGCAGATTGATTTTTTTTCTTCTTTTGTACAAATTAACAGTATTTTTTGCAAGCTAACCTTTCTTTGTAGAATTTTTTGTACTGTCCTTTGCTTTACCTATTCTGTTTATATCACGCAAATGATGAGTCCCTTTGGGAAAAAATTGAAAAAAAAAAAAAGTGTTACCATGATAATTAAAGCAAGTCCTTAATCTTTAGAAAAAAAACAAACGAAAGGACCTATTCTAATTCTTTTGTATAGTAGTTCAAAACTACCAATTGAAATTCTTAAAACAGTAAGTAACTGCTGTGAGCATATTAATATAATGAGTCCAAAATAATAGACAGAAGAAAAGGAAATGGATTTCCATTTTGTTGTTGCACAGCACATGTCAGAGTATTTCCTTTTCTGCCAGTGCTGCCAGTATGGTCAAATACATTGGTCAACTAAGCCTCAACATTTTGTATCACTGCTGAACTCTGCAAAGCGACGTAGAACACTAATTATTTCCCCTCCTAGTTTATACGCGTACATGCATGTGTTACACTGCAATTTTATAATACAGCTATACAGTATTTGTATCTGCTTTTCCCTTTCATTGATGAAATCATTTTACTATCTAATTTTGAAGGGGTTATGTTATGTATGTGTTTATGTTCAGGTGGTTGTGATGAGGGTCGCTATTCACTGTGAAGGATGCGCTGGTAAAGTGAAGAAGCATCTGTCTAAGATGGAAGGTACATTACATATATATATATATATATTTTGATGATCTGAAATTGATAAAATTTATATGGGTGTAGTAAGTAAAGTAAGGTTGTGTTTTGAACATATACAATGCAATGTCAGGAGTCACATCATTCAGTGTAGACGTGGAGTCGAAGAGGGTGACAGTGATGGGATACGTTTCTCCGGTGGGAGTTCTTCAGAGCATTTCTAAGGTCAAGAGGGCTGAGTTCTGGAATTGTTAGAGCCACTAATCTTCCAAATTTTTCTTTCTTTTACCACTGCAACATTTCATGTTTGTGCTTAGATTCATGTCGGATGACTTGGTATCACGTTAAAAATATCAACTTTTTTTAAATTTTAAGCAAATCCCAGGGTGAGGTATGTCTCCATATCAGGAACTTACTTAAAATATGATTTTTATCAAGTAGATTATAACTAAATCATCGTTATTTCAAAATTTTTAAATACAGATTTAAAATAAAAATATAAATAATAATATTTAATTAATATTTATTATCAGAATGGTTAAATCATATTTCTTCGTCGTGGCCCAACGATGGCCTCTCACTAGGTACTCACGAGTGCTTCAACTTGGACTGGGCCTACTTCTTTGTCGTGGCCCAACAATTTACGAAAACATATTTTCTTTGGACGCTGCAGTTTTATCTTTTCACCCACCAGCTTCTTTCTTTGGATTTATTGTTGACATAAATAACTAATATTTTCGCATCTCGATAAATTAACAAAAAGAAATAACTAATCTTTTACTTTTATATTTAATATAATAAAAGTTAATTTTTGTTTCTTTCCCTTTGTATTGTGGGAATGTAACAATTTAAATTGCCTCTGCATATTATTTTTGTTATGAAATTACGAATGAATTTAAAAGGAAAATAAGTAAATGAATGTGTACATAGTATACATGAGTTAAAGGAGACCTTGCAGAAGAATTCAAGCACATATATCCAAAAGTCTACATCAAAAATTCATTTTTTTTCTAAATTAAGAAAATGATCGTTTTGATAGCTTTTTATTGGTAGAGTTTTCGTTACTATTAAAGGAGGTTTCGAAGTTCATAATTGTCTACAAACTTCAATTCATTCTGTGTTTTGCGTTAGAGATTAAAGGACGCTGCGGATTTCAAGCTTCTCCACCTCCAAATTCAGCAAATTCTTCATTGTTGAAGCTCCTATAACGTCATGGTAAGTTTGAATTTTACTCTTCTCCTGCTTCTCAGTTTTTTCTTTATTGCATGCTTTTAGTTGATCGGTAAATCAAACCTAGAAAATGAATTAATAAATTTAAATCAAATTGGTAAGAGTGTAAACTTTAAACCTAATTCAATAAAGTCAGTTTAATTTTATTTTAGTCGAACTTTTAACCAGCTGAACTAAATTTGACGTTTAGCAATGTATTGTCTATCTTTTTTTCTCTCTTTTAATTTGTGAAAGATTTGAAGTATATGCTTAGAAAAAATTGACGGAAAGTGGATGATTAAAAAAAAATTAGTGATTAATAAATAAAATAGTGGAGTGAATTAGTCATTGACTAACTGAAAACAAAGAGGTGCGTGCGGAACAAACCTATAGCCACGTGGCAGTTAACGAGTGGTTCAAAAGATGCCAAAACTCGGGTTTCATTCTGTATATAGTTAAATTCAATGAATTTAGACGTGCTTTCCATGACCAAACCAGTAAAAATGAATGTAGACACATGATATATCCATTTTTTTTTAAATATATGAACTATTTTTGTTTTAATTATTAATCAACATTTTTTCAAACTAATACTCTATAATTTAATTTTTTTATTAAATCAGTTTTATTGTTCATATTTTCGTTAATTTAAACTTCGTATCATACAATTTAGAGTATTCAAAATATAAAACTTATTTTTTTATTTAAAATAAAGTTTAAAATAGATTTTCTTAAAGTATGTAGTGATTAGCAAATATTCTATATGAATCATACCAATGTGTAAAATCATGTAAAGTAGTTTAATTAAGTTAAAAATTAATGCATGCTTGAAATTATTCAACTTCTTTATATTTCATATCAAAGAAAATATTTGAAAGAGCTAAACCCTAACAAAAGTTTATTTAAATCATATTAATTTATTTTATTTTTTAAATTATATATTTAAAATTATATATGGTTTTGATCCATAACCAAAAATAAAAGCTTTATAATTATGACGTATAAAATAATCTTTAAAGTGAAATCACGAGTTTTAAGGTTAATGATGTTTCTTTTTCGTTTTTTCTGGTTGAAGTTGCATTGAACCAGGATTATGGTAAAAATGAAGTGGTAGTGGGTTGTTGAGGGTTGAGAAGTGATGAAGAATATACTATCTATATTTTTCATATACATTTGTTCTTTTTTTTTTCTTCTGAATTTTATTTTTTCCTTTCGAAAAAAAACATGGTTCAGATTATAACATACATATATAATGCAAAATGAATACGAAAATTTGTTTATCTCTATGTATAACTTTTTTTATAATATGCATAATTTGTTTATATTTTATGAAAAATGTTTTTTATTATGATATAAATTGTATCTTTTTATTTTATTTTATTTTTAATAAAAAAAACTATGCGATATCAAATAATTAATAAAATATAAGGTGTGAAACATGGTTAAAATATCAAAATTCATATTTAATATAACTTTATTGATTAAAACTAAATAAGTTCATATCCAATATAACTTTACTTATTAATTTATATAAATATATGTTTATCATGGTTAAAAAAACATATTTTATGACGTACAAAAACGAGTTATGATGTACATACTATTTCCATGACTCAAATGACGCTTAACTGTTTCGGAATCTTTTGAAAATAAAATCTCTTCACTTCCTTTAACCCATTTCTTCTGTACTATAAATATTTAAAGAATGGTCAGCTTTATTCATTTTCTCCATCATCGTTTTCAAAAAATGACAATTCTCGATTGTTATGGTTGGACTTTAGATTCGCAGTGCCAATTATATATGCCTTTATATTCCTATCTGTTTCCTATGATTTGAAGACTCACCGTGTTGAGCTTCAAGTGGCACTGCGAATCCAAAGCCCAACAATAACAATCGAGAATTGAAGTCGGGAGAAAATGAATAAAGCTGGTTATTCTTTAAATATTTATAGTATAGACGAAATGGATTAAAGGAGGTGAAGAGATTTTATTTTCAAAAGATTCTGAAACGGTTAAGCGTCATTCGAGTCATAAAAATATATCTATTATAACACATAAAACTATGTAACTCGTTTTTGTATGTCATAAAATATGATTTTTATACTAGTATATATATATAATCTTAAAACAATGTTGCATAATAAGATCTATAAAATTAGATTTAAGACATATTTTTGTTAAATTTGAAAATAAATTTTATATATAATGTTTTGTTATTGGTTGAGTTATTTAAAATTACATTTTTTTTTGGATTTTATAATCTATTTAATCAAACTCTTGGTTGTCAAAGTATTAATAAATTTTATTCAAAAGTTCCACTAACACCTCCTCTTAATTTTCACTAAAATGATAGATGCAATATGATATATAATTAATTTCTAACATAAAGGCTAATTTTGCATTAAAACAAATAAATTTACTCTAATATATCATAAAAAGATTTACTCACACTAAAACAAATAGAAGTAATTGGACGTATTTAAATCTAAATATTATTAACTATTTATACTATACTAAAAATCGAGAATTATTATATCGTATAGAGCAAGACACGTGTTATAATTGTTATCATAGAAATCCCTAAAAAAAAACTTTTTTTAATAATATTGGTTTATGCATTTTATACTTAGTAGAATGGAGTAAGTGTTTTAACTTTAACTCTTAGAGATTGGATCTACATTTGGTGTGTGAAGACAAAGTTAGGTTGAGAATAAAGTTAAATGATTATGCAACTATGAATGGTAAACAACAAAAGTGTGATAGATATCATAACCAATGGACTAGGTCAACAATCAATCTCTGTTATCAAATCTAGGGTTGGCCCATGTGTTTTTTCTTTTTACATATATATAAATTAGTTACACAAATATATTTCAACTAAGAAAAATAAAGGGTAAAAAAATATTAGATTGCTACCTACTTGCCACCATTCTCTTGTTTTTATTTAAAATTTGCCTTAATTTTATCTGTATAATGTCAAAAAAATGACTAAGTTGCGTATAAATTTTGAATGAAAAAGTATATCTTCAATCATTTCGTGACATTTCTCTCCTCCACTTATTTAACTTTTGAAAAACCTAATGAGATTATACCTTTTTGTTTAAATATTTTATAGTACTTATTATATCATTTATTTTATTTTTCCATCCTTAATTCAATTTTGTTGAAGTTATAAATTTAAAGAGTGGTTTAACAATATCAAACTTACAAAGTTAATTAAAATTTACGAGATACAAATTAAATTACATTTATCTTACATGTTATAAAATTATTATAGCTTTTTTCGTACATTTCCCTTAATAGTTTTAATGAATTAGTCCATAGAATTTCACCAGAAATGGGTTAGGGATAAGACTTTTTGAAGGTGATATTTTGTCCATTATAAAAATCAAAACTTTTGAAGGTAAAAGTAGGTAAAGGTAGGTAAAAATATTTGGGACAATTATAAGATCTTTAAAACAACAAGTGTAGTCATAATTCTCAAAGAATTCAAATTGAATTAGAAGTTTCACAATATTAAGATGAAAATAAACCAGTGAAAGTGATGTGATATTTTCTTTTATTATATATGGACATGTTAATTAATGTTATTGGTTTATTAAATTTTTCCTGATGACAATATTAATAATGTCATGACAATTAAAAATGAAATTGTTTAATAGATGGTTAGACAGATGTACATGGCAGGGACAACTTGAAAGATTATTCTTTTATCACCAAGTAAAATTTAATTAAATAAAATCAAGATTTTCTTGAAAGCATGCAAGTTGCACAAGTTTATATTGGAATGTTTGATTAGTTAATTAGGCAAATCAAATCAAAAGAAAGTCAAATAAAAAAAAATCTTGTTGGAGCAATTGGAGGAAGATTAAATTTAACCCTTTTTTGTTTTCTTTCTTCCTCCCATAATTTTTCTATTTTTGTTACATGATCGAATGCTAACAATTCGGTGAAACTTTTTATTATATTTTTTAACATAATTTATTATTGAATAAAATTTACTAATATTTTAAAAGCCATGAGTATGATTCATTAAATAGATTATGAAAATCTACACAAATTTGTCCAACAACAAAACGATATATTTAAAATAATGTATTCTTCTTCTTATTTTAGTCTTTAACTAGACCTACATATATAATACATATATAGATTAAAATAATGTGTTAAATTATCAATGCAACAAGTAGGTTACAAAGCTATTATCATAGACTATTTCAATTAACAAGTATACTCAAAGATTTGATTTTATTAATTATAGGATTAACAACACATAACATTCTGATTAAGAGATCAAACGAGTAATTGTTTCCCACTCCTATTTTTATTTCTCTCTTTTTCATTCATCAAATATCTCATCATTTTGTATTTTAGTTCATTTGCACGGATGAAAGTAAGTGCAAATTATAAACAATGGAAGAAAGTCATTATCCATAAACAATCACCATGGAGTAATGTACAGAACAAGTGATCTGGTATTAGTTTTATTATTTCAAGATAGTTATAACAAAAAATAAAATAAAATCAAGCGAATATTATGAAAAAAGCATGCGACGTAATGAAATAATAAAATAAATCTGCATGTTGGAAATGAAAATCAATGAGCCCTTCCCCAGTTGAGTTTTTTTTATTGTTTTTCCTCATACCTGTGCTTAGGAAACATCAAACATACGATAGCGTGAATAATAATTCTTCCAAACAATTTTTTAAAAGAGTTTCAGCTTTATAATTTAAGTTTTTATTTCTTAAAAAAATGGAACACAACCTGAGTCATGAGATTCTGATAGTCACTTTTAATGATTATTTGGGATCATGTGTGTGCGTGGTTAAATATTTATATATTTACTTCTGTATAATGATTCTTTTTAATTTATTTGAAAATATTTAAGAAAATATACACTACTAACAACTTTTTTTCAACATATTTACATATATATAATCACTTCTTTCCTATAAATCATTGAAATTTACTATTTTTTGTGATTTTTAATACTGCTTAACTAATGGTAAAACAATGTATTAAAAAAATATATTGAAGAACATATTATCGAACTAATTAATATTTGCTAGAAAGAATTTAAAACAATTTTTTTTACAGAAGGTCCAATTTATTCAAGATTTTTAAAAAATAAAATAAAATTGGCGGCATAAAAGAATCCAGTGTTTTTTTCTTTTTCTGTTTTTATAATTATATTGGAAAATAATAACAAAACACACGATTTTTTTTTTTTGAAAGTCATAATTTAAAAAGCGCTTCTCTTTAAAAAAAAGTACAGTGAACATACCATTAATTCTGTACAACAAAGATTGAGAGAAAATAGATTTTTCTAAGAAAAGTACAACATGTAATAAGTAAATGATTTAATTTAAAGAGATTAAATAAAAGAATTATTTATTATAGAAATTACTGCAAATAAATTATCCTTACATATGATGTATTTATAATTATCTGTCACTTTCTAAAGTATAAGACGTGTATAATCCCCCACCAAAGCTACAATTGTATTTATAGTCAACGCTACGCAAATACGCTTGCTGTAATCTCCCTGTTATAAATTAGCAGTCAACGCCTACACACCATTAATTTTTTTCATGAACTTGGACTCAATTTCGTCCCCATTCATTCAAACCAAACCCTATGTCTCTGCCTATTATAAAATTTACATTTTGGTTTTATTTTATTTTTTATAAACTCTCCTAATTGTACCTTTATAACAACTTATAGTTTTTCTATTTTCCTCCTATCATCAATATTTTCTAATTTATTGCTTTCTCTTTTTTAAAATTATGTTTCCTTACTAAATGCAGTGGATTTTATAGGGCATTTAATTTCAAGGCAGCTTTAATTTCAAGAGTGTAATTATTTGTTCTTATCTGATTGCAAATGTGATATTCAATTACATTTTTTTTTCGAGAACTAAAGCCACCAAATAAGGAATAAATAGAGTGTCACGATATGTTCAAAGATTATTTCCAAATAACTCTTGATACTCAAATTTGTTTCAGTTTATTGATGATTTATGTATTTATTTAGTATCGCTAAATTTAATGAAAAAAAATATATGTTAGTTGTTAATGATTATAAGTGTAATAAAAGAATTTTTTGTTTTGGGAAATGATTTTTTAAAAATATTACAGTATGGTAAATACAGTAATTTTTGTAGGACTGTTAAGGTTTATATGTAGTTAGGTTATGATGATAGAAAAGCCAAGTGAAACTCTTGTTTGTTCTTTGCTCCGTAATTTCTCACGCATTGCTCAGCGACATTCAATGAATAACCGAGAACAGAAAAAACACACTCCCACCCAATGTGTACATTAATTTATAATCATGGTCAATGGCAATAATTAACCTTACCTAGGTGTCATTATAAACAAAAGAAGAAGTTCAAGTGAGAATTCGTTTTGAAGTGTTCTGTTTCCAAACCCCTTTTTTTTATGTTCTCATTCAACCTTTTAGCCCTCCCACTCAAACCATGTACGAAAACTTCGGTGCCAACTTGCTCTGGTTGACTTGCATTAATAAAGAGAAGTACAATTTGTTTAATTGAAGTTGAACCTCACACATTACATCAACTATAGTTGACATTGCCCATCACTTGTCATTTATGATCCTATATAAGCATTTCTCTCATCACAGAAATAGCAAGAATTTGAGGTATCAGAGCTTGTAATAACATTATCTGGTATGTGCCTTACGGTTCAATTATTTGCATTTAAGAAAGTTCGCATGACAAAACGTGGCCATGCAGAAAATGGAATGGTGTAGTGTATAGCAGACAGAGTGCATAACTAAATTGTTGTGTTGTTTGCAGGTGAGAGAGGTTAAATGAGTCAGCGTGTAGGTGACGAGTCTGTGAAAAAAGCCATGGGAGAAATAAGAAGTGGAACATCTTCACGCAGGCATGGAGATACTTTGCCACACATTCATAAGGTGGGATCTCCTCCTAAGCAGACACTTTTCAAAGAGATCAAAGATTCTGTGGCTGAGACTTTCTTCCCAGACAAACCCTTAAACAAATTTAAAGACCAGAGCTTCTTTGGAATCATTGTATTAGCCCTGCAGTCTCTCTTCCCCATTTTAGAATGGGGAAGACATTACAATCTTAAAAAATTCAGAGGTGATTTGATTTCTGGACTCACTATTGCAAGTCTCTGCATCCCTCAGGTAAGTTTCACTGTCAGTTATTTCTTACAAATACCAAAACTGTCACGTCATAAAAGGGTTTGAAATGCGCTTTTTAATGATAACTTTTTGTGTAAATGCATGACAGGACATTGCATACGCAAAGCTTGCTCATTTGGATCCACAATATGCACTATGTAAGAATCTTGATTTATTTTAAGATAAATTTTGGCATCTTACAGTTTCATGACTTGGCTTTTCCTTCACTATGTGCAGACACAAGTTTTGTGGCTCCTCTTGTGTATGCTTTCATGGGAAGCTCAAGAGACATTGCAATTGGACCAGTAGCGGTTGTGTCGCTCTTGCTTGGGACAACGCTGTCGGATGAGATCAGCAACTTCAAAAGTCATGAATACCTGCGTCTTGCATTTACTGCCACCTTTTTTGCAGGAGTCACTCAAATGGCACTGGGTGTTCTCAGGTATATACAGGAAATGATACTCTTTTTTCTTTCATTCGTTTTTCTTTCTTGCTTTGCCTAAATTCTTCTCGTCCTGTGTTACAATCTGAACGTGAATTTTGCAGGCTTGGTTTCTTGATTGACTTTTTGTCTCATGCTGCCATTGTGGGATTCATGGCTGGAGCTGCCATTACAATTGCACTGCAACAGCTTAAGGGTTTTCTTGGCATAAAAGACTTCACTACGAATACTGATATTGTTTCTGTCATGCGCTCAGTGTTTAAAGCAGCACACCACGGGGTAAACTTTCGTTTTGCTTATAAATTAACTTTAAAATGGCGCTCGTACTTAATTTGCTTGAATCTTTGCTTGCAGTGGAATTGGGAGACAATAGTCATCGGGTTAGCATTCTTGATTTTCCTTCTTGTAACCAAGTACATCGTAAGGATGCAACAACGATTTTCCTTCTTTGATGCCCCTTTTCTTGGAACTTTCATCATCATAACTTAAATTTACCGTTGACAGGCTAAAAGGAACAAGAAACTCTTCTGGGTGGCTGCAATTTCTCCTATGATATCTGTCGTAGTGTCTACCTTTTTTGTCTACATTACCAGGGCAGACAAGAAAGGAGTGGCAATTGTAAGTAGTATAACATCGATCGAGTGGTCGAAACAAAATTAAGCACTGTGAAACTAAAACTATGTTATTTCATTCAGGTGAGACATGTTAAGAAGGGTGTGAATCCATTATCTGCCAGCGAGATATTTTTCAGCGGAAAATACCTAGGCGCCGGTATTCGTGTTGGTGTGATATCTGGCATGGTAGCTCTCACGGTAAGCAACTTTAACTTTCCTAGTTTAGACAAGCAAAATTCCCTTTTATTTTCATTTTCTTACGGCTAGATTCCTCAAATTTTAGGAAGGCGTAGCAATTGGGAGAACATTTGCTGCAATGAAAGACTATGCACTGGATGGTAACAAAGAAATGATTGCAATGGGAGCAATGAACATGGTTGGTTCTCTAACATCTTGCTATGTGGCAACAGGTAGAACGTTAAATCGTGTTAAAGCATCTTTACAAAAATTTCCTCTACCTAAAACTGTCATACTAATAGAAGTTGTTTGTAATCTTTTTGTAGGCTCATTTTCTCGCTCAGCAGTGAACCACATGGCCGGTTGTAAAACTGCAGTATCGAACATCGTTATGTCGATAGTTGTGTTGTTGACTCTGCTACTCATTACGCCGCTCTTTAAGTACACTCCAAATGCGGTGCTTGCTTCTATTATAATAGCTGCGGTGCTTAGCCTTATCAACATTGAAGCTATGATTCTTTTATGGAAGATTGACAAGTTCGATTTTGTTGCTTGCATGGGAGCCTTGTTTGGTGTGATCTTCAAAAGTGTCGAGATTGGCCTTCTAATCGCGGTAATAAGAAAATGAAGAGAATATTGAAAAGGGTTTCTGTCATTTTTTCATATTCGATTTGGCCTTATTCTTTCCTTATGCAGGTGGCCATATCTTTTGCCAAAATTCTCGTACAAGTGACAAGGCCAAGGGTTGCAGTACTAGGGAAGCTTTCAGGAACTACAGTTTATAGGAACGTCCAGCAATACCCCAAAGCAGCCCAGATTAATGGCATGCTCATTGTCAGGGTTGACTCCGCAATCTACTTCTCAAACTCCAACTACATCAAGGAGAGGTAAATGCCTTTTTTTTTTCCTAACAAATAGGTGTGTTTTGTAGCTGAAGAATAATTCAATCGCAATTAATATGCAGAATTTTGAGATGGCTGAGCGAAGAAGAAGTCCAAAGGACAGCAAGTGGATTATCCGGAATAGAATATCTCATTGTGGAGATGTCACGTAAGGGTTCCTCAGAAATCCTTCCATACTGTTTTCCAAGATTAATTTTCATGAATGATTTATTCACCCAACCATGTTTTCTTCAGCTGTAACTGATATTGACACAAGTGGCATCCATGCCTTTGAAGAGTTATACAAGAGTCTCCAGAAAAGAAAAATCCAGGTAAATAATCATAGAATTTAGCCTTTCTAATTTCTGTAGAGATTCTTTTGAAAAAGTCTATAGGTACAGATTCTCTCAAAATTTGCCATAAATTATGAGGAATACCAAGGTCTTCTCCTATACCATATTTGTTTGACAATGATTGAACTAATTAATTAAATGAGTTTGTTAAGTTCATTTTTTGTTTTCTTTTTTTACAGCTTATCTTGGCAAACCCAGGACCAATTGTAATAGAGAAGCTCCATGCGTCAAAGTTAACAGACGTAATCGGAGAAGATAAGATATTTCTAACAGTGGCAGATGCTGTTTCAACCTTTGGTCCAAAGGGTGAAGGAGAAGTATGATGAAATGATACACGAGTGCTTCAATTCAACCGTTGAAGGAACTGATTAGAAAGTTCATGAGCAGAGAGTTACGTAGATGTGTTTGGTTTTGTTCAATCTATTACCCAGTTGATGTATATACAAAACAAAAGGGATAGAAAAGTGTGTCATGGTTTGGTTGTAGTATGTATTAATTCCTTGTGTTCATATCTTTACTATTTTCTTTGTGAGATACATCACATCTGCTCAGTGGTTGCAGAAGAAATAAAATTGATTTCATGATTTGATAAATATATAAATGGATAGAATGTTAGAGTTTTTTTATATCTGACGACCTAAGCTTACATATTATACCAAATGATTTAAAATATGACATACTTCAATCATCATCACCAATTATTGCAATATAAAACTTGTTAAAATATGTTACTGCTGCATCAGAATCTTCATAATAACCTTAAAAAAAATCAGAATCTTCATGAGTTGAGGGTGACATTTTGTATTGTTGTGTGAATCGCTTTTGGGATGTGGAAATGGTAATATGATTCTTCCTCCATCATTCATGAATCGCGAGATCAATTTTAATTTTTTAAATTTAAATAATAAATAAATATATTACTTGTAATTTTTAAATTTTAACTTTTTATTGAAAATATGAGTTTATAGACAGCTGCACATGTAATTTTGTGTTACTTGTATTTTGTCAAATAATAAACAATTAGCAGTTGCTGACTACAAGTATAATTCCCTATAACATACTCAAAGTTTACTATTTTCTTATTCATACTTATTTCTTTATCCATTCAAACAATATATATATTTTCTACTTTATTCTTTCATATTTTATTATTATTATTATTATTATTATTATTATTATTATTATTAATTTTGCAGATGCTGTTTCAACTTACAGTGAATAACGGTTTCTAACGACCAAGGTGTTGAAGTTGATTAATTAGAATTTAATTTAGAAAGCTAAAAGAACAGTGTCATGTAGATTTGTCTTCAGAGTTATGTTTGATATGACTTGTTAATATTAATTATTTAATTTTTCATAATAATTAAGTATTATTGAATCACTAATAGCTTATGAAACCCAATTCACATATGTATTAGAAGAATAAAGCATAAACTATTATACTATATGTTTCATTGTTTTATTCAGGGACAAAAATTAGTCGTTAATATTTTTTTTTATTTAAAAAATTTGAATTTATAATTTCTTTCATTTTTTTTTCAAATTTTTTAAATCAATTTTATATCCTTTAAAAGATTAGTAAAAAATTTAAATCTAAAATCTCTCTTTCAACTTTTACTATTAAATCAATCTTGTAATTTCATTTTCTCAATTCAAATTCACTCGGTTGACCATAAGAAAAAAAAAAACAATTGCAAACTCACAACACAGTCATTCTAATCTTTTATAATCGAAGGATGACCACACCATAATTGTCTCTTTCACTCTTTCTTTTGTTTTTTTATAAGTTCATATCAACTATTACCTCTAGATTTTGTGTTTTGTTTGAAGTCAATCATCATTATATATCAATTGGAATAGGATATTAAAAAAAATTAGAAAATAGTTTTTATTCTTTTAATGAAAAATTATCAACTTCTTGTTTCTTTCAAATTTTAGTTTTATATATTTTTGAGTTATATTTCATATTTTGAATTTCACATAAAAAAATATCAATAGATTAAAATAAACTTGTATCATAATAGAAACTATTTATCAAGAATTTATAATACAATTTATATGTTTAAAGTTAGTTTTTATTACATAATTTAAATAGAATATAACTTATAAATTAAAAATTGTGTATATTTATTATAAATTTTAGATGGGTAAGATTCCATGAGGGAATGACATGAGCTAACGTGGTGCAGTGTTAATTTTATAGCCACAAATAGCATATTTCTTCCTTCCAGCACATTTTTTTTAATAAAATTCAAAGTAGTCCTCTCATTTTAATTTTGAAGCCCAGCCCATTTTAACTTTGAAGCCCAGCCCAGCCTCTTATAGAACTAGGCCTCATTTGTTTCCCACATAGTAGAGGGTTTTTCTAAAGCTTTTGGTCTTCAAAACTTCATGAAAATATTCATTTATAGTTATACATAATTATATCACTTAAATATAATTATATAAATAAATTATTCATTTATATATAGTAATAATTACATTAATTACAAGTTAACAATTAAAGAAACCAACGGCTAGTGGGGTCTCATACTAGTTTCTTTCTAATGAAAAAAAAATAAAATAATTTAATTTAATTTCTTGGAGAATCCACAGTTCTATGTCTAGTTAGAAGTATTATGAAAAGCCAAGTTAAACTCTCCTATGTTCTTAGATTCAATCATATCTACCTAACCACAACTCTACAACATTCAATGAATCAAGACAACATATAACATCCTACCAATGTGTAAAGTAATTGATAATTATGGTCAATTGGAATCATTAGCCTTATCTTGGTTTTATTTATATGAAAGAAAAAGTTATAGTGCGAATTCCTTTCGAAGTGCTCAATATCATAACCCTCTTATGATAAAACTAAAATGTTGTGTGATTTGCAGGAGAGACGATAAATGAGTCAACGCGTGAGTGACGAGAGTGTGAGAAAGGACATGGAGGAAATAAGAAATGGGGCATCTTCACGTAAGCATGGAGATACTTTGTCACACATTCACAGAGTGGAATCTCCTCCTAAGCAGACACTTTTCAAAGAGATCAAAGATTCTGTGGTTGAGACTTTCTTCCCAGACAAACCCTTACACAAATTTAAACACCAGACCTTCTTTAGAGTCTTTGGATTAGCCCTGCAATCTTTCTTCCCCATTTTCAAATGGGGCAGAGACTACAATCTTAAAAACTTCAGAGGTGATTTCATTTCTGGACTCACCATTGCAAGTCTTTGCATCCCTCAAGTAAGTCTTCATCCATGTCGTGTGTGAGTATCTGTGCTACACTTCCAAAAATGTTAAAAAAAACACTTTTTCACATTTTCTTGTTACATGAGATTGAATTTCAACTACTAAAAGGAATGGGTTGAAAAGAAAATGTCAAACAAAGTGTGTTGATATTGTTGGCCGATTATGTCTTTTTTATGTTATTATCTTCTATAACACATGAATGCATGCATGGCAGGACATTGCATACGCAAAACTTGCAAATTTGGATCCCCAATATGCACTGTGTGAGCGTCTTGGTTTTGTTTTAAGAATTCAACTTGGACATCTTAGTTCTTCGGTTTCATGACTTTGGCTTTCTTTGACTCTTGCAGACACTAGTTTTGTTACCCCTCTTGTGTATGCTTTCATGGGAAGCTCAAGAGATATTGCCATTGGACCCGTAGCTGTTGTGTCCCTCTTGCTTGGGACTACACTGTCCGATGAAATCAGCGACTTCAAAAGTCATGAATACCTGCGCCTTGCATTTACTGCCACCTTCTTCGCAGGAGTCGTTCAAATGGCACTTGGTGTTCTCAGGTATATATAGGAAAGGGTTCTCTTTCATTCGTTGTTCTTTCGTGCCGTGCTTAAACTGTTCTTTTCTGTGTTAACTTAGTGTCTAACGTGAATTTTGTAGACTTGGTTTCTTGATTGACTTTGTGTCACATGCTGCCGTTGTGGGATTCATGACTGGATCTGCCATTACAATTGCACTGCAACAGCTTAAGGGTTTGCTTGGCATAGAAAACTTCACTAAGAAAACTGATATTGTTTCTGTCATGCGCTCGGTTTTCAGTTCAGCACACCATGGGGTAAGGTTTCATTTTGCCTTGAAATTCACTTTAAAATGTAGCTTGTATATTCATTTGCTTCAAACCTTGGCTTGCAGTGGAATTGGGAGACAATAGTCATTGGATTATCATTCTTGGTTTTCCTTCTTCTAGCCAAGTATATTGTAAGAATGTCAAAAACAAGTTCCTTTTTTTCTCCACCTTTCTATGGGAGATTTAATTATCATAACATTTCTGTTGTGATGGACAGGGGAAAAAGAATAAGAAGCTCTTTTGGGTGGCTGCAATTTCCCCTATGATATCTGTCATAGTGTCTACCTTTTCTGTCTACATAACCAGAGCAGACAAGAAAGGCGTGGAAATTGTAAGTAGCGTAAAATTGATGGAGTAATTGAAACAAAATTAAGCACCGTGGAACTGAAACTGTGTTATTTCAGATTAAACATGTCAAGAAGGGTGTGAATTCATCATCTGCTGGAGAGATTTTTTTTAGTGGAAAATATCTAGGTCCTGGTATTCGTGTTGGTGTAATAGCTGGTATGGTAGCACTCACGGTAAGTAAATGTTTTTTTTTTTTTCTTGAGAACACTAACTTTATCCTTATCCACACTGGTGGAGCAAATTCATTTTTCTTTCATTTCTCTTAATGATTAATTCCTTAACTATTAGGAAGCTGTAGCGGTTGGGAGAACATTTGCTGCCATGAAAGACTACCCACTTGATGGCAACCAAGAAATGATGGCAATGGGAGCAATGAACATCGTTGGTTCTTTAACATCTTGTTATGTGTCTACAGGTACAATTGTCCAAGCACGTTTAATCTTTTCATACAAACTTCTTGTACCTATCACTGTCACATGAACAAGAGCTGTTTATGATGTAGGCGGTTTTTCTCGAACAGCAGTGAACAACATGGCCGGTTGTAAAACTGCAGTATCGAACATCGTTATGTCCATGGTTGTGTTATTGACTCTGCTACTTATTACGCCGCTATTCGAGTACACTCCAAATGCGGTGCTTGCTTCTATTATAATAGCCGCGGTGCTTGGCCTTGTGAACATTGAAGCTATTACTCTTTTATGGAAGATAGACAAGTTCGATTTTGTTGCTTGCATGGGAGCCCTCTTTGGTGTGGTGTTCATAAATGTTGAGATTGGCCTTCTAATTGCGGTAATTGAAAAATCAGGACAAGATTCAGAAAAGGGTTTTTCGTTTCTTTGCATATTCAATTTGGACATTTCACTATTATGCAGGTGGCTATATCATTTTCTAAAATCCTTTTACAAGTGACAAGACCAAGGACAGCAATATTAGGGAAGCTTCCAGGAACTACTGCTTATAGGAACGTCTGGCAATATCCCAAAGCAACCCAAATTGATGGCATGCTGATTGTCAGGGTGGACTCTGCAATCTACTTCTCAAACTCCAACTATATCAAGGAGAGGTAAATGACTAATTTTATTCCTAATTATTTATATGATTGTACACTCACATGATTTAAATTGGAAGCTACAAGTGGCTATTATGATAATTTAGGAACCTTTAACTGTTTGTTGAAACTTGGAAACTATTATTACTGGAAGTGTGAGGTGGGAACCTTTTTGTATAGTGTTTTCACACTGAGGGTCAGTTTGGAATGTGGTCAAAAATTTAGGTTAATGATTTATGGATAAGTTTTATTGGTACCATGAGCTTTAGGTATATAATACTATTAAGTTTGTAGACAGTCTCAGTTCTAGGTGAAGAAAATCTAGATATTGGTTTACTGATTAGGCTGTTGAATAATTCCATCACAAGTAATTTGCAGAATTTTGAGATGGCTGAGTGATGAAGAAACCCAAAGGATAACAAGTGGATTGTCCAGAATAGAGTATCTCACTGTTGAGATGTCACGTAAGATTCCTAAGAAATCCTTTCATCGTGTTTTTCAAGATGAATTATTCACCCAACCATACTCTTCTTGCAGCTGTTACTGATATTGACACAAGTGGCATTCTTGCTTTTGGAGAGTTATACAAGAGTCTTCAGAAAAGAAAAGTGCAGGTAATAAATAAATAACTAAATAATCATACAATTTAACCTTTTTTATATTGTTAGTCACTTCTAATTTCTGTAGAAATTAAAGTCTCTAGGTACAGATTTGTTTTGACTTATGCTGATAAAATTTGCCAAAAAATGGTAAGTAATTCGAAGGTCTTGTCCTACAATATTTGCTTCACGAAGATACATATACTTTATGAATAATTAAATGGTCTTTTCTTCCATTACAGGAGACAAATTTAGTAATTGAGTTGCTTGCGTGCAAAGAATACAATAATTAATGATAGTATAATTGTAATACAGTAAAAAACAACTTGTACTAATTGTGAAGAGGTTCATTTCTTTTTGTGTTTTTACAGCTTATCATGGCAAACCCAGGACCAATTGTGATAGAGAAACTCCGTGCATCTAAGTTAACAGATGTCATTGGAGAAAATAACATATTTCCAACAGTGGCTGATGTTGTTTCAACTTTTGGTGCAAATGGTGAAGGAGTATTATGAAGAAATTAAATAACTATAACTATTCAGCCGTTGAAGTCCAAAGGGTGGGAATTAAATGTTCAAAGTGCTCATTAGAAAGTTTCTGAGCAGGGAGTTATGCAGATGTGTCTTCCATAGCTCTGCTTGGTTATCTTCTACTATTTCATGTTTTATATGCTGATGTATGAAAGGAAAAGGAAATATAAAATGTGTTCTGTGTCTATATCTTAATTTGTTGTGGAAGATTAGCTTTACACTAGCGTGAATAGCTTCGAATATTATATATATACTTTACCCTAAACTTTTCTTCACAAAAAATAATGAGGAAGTAGCGAGAAAAATGGAATTACTACAGAGAAATTATTATACATACATCAACGACTGCAGTTGAACTAATCCTGCGTAATTTGTAGTATTGAAAAACTGAACTACATATTACAGATATTCATCGAAATAAAAACACAAGCTAATCCAAAACTATCTGAGATTTTGAAGTGGTTCATTCAGATGTTTGCTTTCAGTTCATGTTTCGTGCTCTGACTCTAGAGCCCCAGGATCCGTTCCTCTGTGCCATACGCGTGTGAGACCTTCTCTTCAACTCAACCACCTGCTCCTGCCACCTACATCTCCAACTCTCATCACCAACACTTTTCTCGCTTCTCAAACCCAACTCATAATCATAATCCGCTCGAAGCTGTGGGTTGGACAAGGTGGTGTAGGCGGCGTTGAGCTGCACAAACATCCTGGTCAACTCTTCTTTCTTGGAACCGTCATGGCAGACGTCGGGGTGGTACTGAAGAGCCATTGATCTGTACGCTTTCTTTATGTCATCTGTGGTTGCACTCATGGGACTCAAACTCAGTACCTTGTACAAGTTCTCCTCCACACATGCCTGCTGTTTCGTGGCTCTGCATGAAACAGAAAACCTTATACGAGGAGGTTGTGTTTCATGTTTTTTTGAGATTGGAAGCATGGTAGTGGTGCTAAGGTTTGAGGTGAATCTGAGAACATCCATTGCTCTGAATCTAATTGATTGTGTAGTATTGGGGACTCTGTTCTGCTTTCCAGTATGTGGGGTATATATTTATAAGTGTGCAAGAGACAGCTACGACATTTCTAGAATCACTGTTCGTATCTTACGCTCATTAATATTATTCTGAAGAATAGAGGCTTAGCTTTTCAACAAACAAATGAATTATTTAATTACTCTTACACGTTTTCTTTTCTTTTTAACCTTCTTTTGCCAATTGCCAAAACTAAAGCACTTTGGTGATGTAACAAGGAAAATATTTTTTTTATATATAAACTAATAAAATTAAATTGTGATACATAATTTATTATTAAAAAGATTAAAAAGTTATAATAGTCTAATGATAATGATATATTTATAATCTTTTACTAACTCAATTCGATGTATTTTGATATAAAAATTAAGTAAGACATATGTTTAGTATAACTTCTAGAAAGAAAATATGTTAGGTTCAATTGATCAGACAATCAGGTTCAATTTATCAGACAAACTCTTTCTATAATTGAAAATATGGTAGGTTCAATTACTCAAACAATCCAAATTTTACTAATTTTAGTATTAGAAATACCTTCTTAATTTTAGTATTACAAATAACTTCTTAATTTGACATAACAAATGAATCGTGACGAAAACCAAAACTGAAACTTGTAAAACATACATTGAACAGCAAAATGTTAACACGAAACAATTAATAACAATAATTATAATAAATAACAGTTAAAAGAATTAAGTTAACATATTTCTTAAATGTGAAATATAAAAGATATTTTTTAAATAGCAACTTAAAAATAAAATCCACGTAAAACGCCAAATGCGAAAAAGAGATGAAAAAAACAAAATAAAAGTCTGAATTGGAGGAAGTAGGAGGGACCTCTGAACACGAGTAGGGAATGAGTGAGGTAATTTTCAAATGTATTTTTTTCTTTTAGCTTTATTTTAATTCAGTAGAATTGTTTGATACTCTTTTATTCGGATATCCATGACACGTGTAACGAAAAGAAGCAATATCATATACCAAACTTTTTAAACTGATATATAGGGTGACTTGTTGTATATCTTTTTATATTTATCTAATTAATTGATTAAATAATGATTTATTATATAATTTTTTGGGTTAATGTTTATGAATTAAAAAAAAATGTTATATATTTAATTCGTCAGTATATTTTCAACATTAAAATTAACGAAAAAAAATAGTATAAAAAAGTAAAATGGATGATTTTCCAAACACGCATTAAGGAAAGGTCTTCAGTCCAAGTCGAATCTTCTGTTTTTGTTACATCAGCTGAAGAAAGAAAGAAAGAAAAGCAGGAGAAAATTTTGCTGTCATTTGACAAGAAAACTTACGAAAAAGCAAGTAACTGATTGATCATGCCATCATCTTCGTCTTTAACTACCGTCAATTTTCAATATCTCTTTACATTAATTATACCATATATTTTCTATGATTCTAGAAGCACTGTTTTATTTTTCTTTTCTTCGTTTTATACTTTAAAAAACATTACAATTTTACACACTTTATTCTGATTCAATCGAATTATATAGATTTTAACATGTTAAAAAGAAATTTAAATAATTAAAGTTAAAAAATAAACATTGGATTACAATTTTTTAATCAAGAATAAGATTTAAATTGAAATGTGATGAAAAATAAAAAATAAATATACATTTTTTTATTTGTCTTTGTCTTTATTCTCCGCGTACATGCAGCAGTCAGTAGTCAAAAAATGCTTATTGACGTCAGAGTTTATTGCATAGTCTTTCTAGAAATTCGTATCCTCTGCATTTAGTAGTAGCAGAACTGCAAACTGTAATCCAGTAAAATACTATTTAATTTTAAATCTGGTCCATTAAATAATGTTATTTAACGGTTGGATTTATATCTGCACCGCGTCGAATTTACTTTTGTAATGGGAAAGGGTTAAATTCTGGAAGGAGCGCGTGAAGAAAAAATAAGCTTTGAAAAGTTGAAATCAAGGAAGATTCTGATTTGCAGAGTGAGATGGCAGTGTAATAATAATAAAGGTCTTAATAATTTTATTATTTATTATATTTAAGTTTATGTTTTACTAGTTATTAATATTAGATGTTTTGTTTCATAAAAAATTAAAAATTTATCTAATTTAATTCATAATTTTTTATTATAATATAGAGAATTACAAAATTTTGGAATGTAAGACACTCGACTTCGATGACGCTCCACCAAAAAAACACATGCAAAATAAACTTTTTATGTTACAATAACTTAATTCTTAAATAAACCATCATTGAAATATTTGAAAAAAGATGCTTAGATATATTTTAGTTTACTTTTAAAAAAGACGAACCTAATAAAAAGTAAAAATATCACTTTACCGCAAATTTATAAAAAAATTATCCTTTTAAATTAATTGTACATTGGACAAATTTACGAGCACTTGTAAACAAATAAAGAAAAAATGGAGCTCAAAATTTAAATCACATTAAGGTAAACCATGAACAAGATTATATTTGGTTACTTCATATCTATTCATTTGATTCCTTGCTTATAATTGTGGGAAAATGATGACAAAATTATTAAAAAATATAAGAAAAAATATAAACAATTTAGATTTTAGAGAAATAATAATAATAATAATAATAATAATAGTTTAATAAGTAATTATTTAATCTTAATTTATTTATATTAAAATACTCTTAGCTCAAAACATCATCATTATTCTTGATTACTTTTAAGTCGATATTTTGTGGTAGTTGAGTGGTATGTACTTCACAAGGTCAATAAGACAATTCTCATGTCTCCAATTATTTATGATATCAAATCTATTTTGTGGTTATAATAAAAGATTTTGGGATAGGTTTTGTTATGGTATGATGTATTCTTTATTATTAATTTTATTAATGAGACTACATAAATACAAATATTTTTGTTGTTATAATTCATTTAAATGAAATTATTGTTTATTTAAAAATATAATAAATTTATTCTGTATGTATCTTTTTGTACTCAACCTAAAAAAATAAAAAACTCAACCTCACCCTAGAAATGTTATTGAATTTAGTATAAGGTTTAATTTAATGAATGAATATGTAATTAAAAACATACGTGAAATAAATAATTGTCACATGAAAGATTCTTTTCATATTTATCAAGTTATGCATTAGATTAATTTATATTTTTAAATAAAAGTAAATCTGAATAATTCTAACAGTATGAAATAACGCTTTCTGTTAAGTCCAAATTTTGTGAGTGATTAATTTAATTAATGATATTATATTTGTAACTTATAATTAGAATAAGATTTTTTATTTTTATTTCCTAAACAACATAACCTAATTTAAGCACACAACATTATATTTTGAAAGTTTTTCTACCAAAACATCTCCCTATTTATATTTAAAATTTCTATATATTTAAATTATATAAATAAAAGTATAATTGTAATTTTGAAGAATTATAAATAAATAATAAAGTTATATTTTAAATTGAAAAATATTGAAATAAATTTATCGAAGTTTATTATATATTTTTTCAAATAAATGTAAATTAAGAATGAATAAAACGGATCATGTAATTATTTAAATATTTATTATTATTGATATTATGTGATGTATTTAAATTTTGTTATTTATAACTAATAATTTTAAATATGTTTACTATTAAACGTATCTTATATTTTTTTTAATCAGTATGAATTTCATTAAATAAATATCGTTATTAATTATTTTCAATAATATATTTATTGATTTAAACTCCAAAGGTTACATCTTTAAGTTGTTCATCTAGTTATTTTCAAAATTAAAGGTTTAAATGATATTTTTATGTGTTTATTTATAAATTGATTTTTTTTTTAATTCAATTTTTAAGTTCTATTATTATATCTTTGTATGGTGTTGTTAATTTCATTTTTTTTTATTTTAAAACATGTATAATTAAGTTTAAAATTAAGTACAAAATAATATAAAGTTAAATATATGTATACGTGAGACATTTATAGTAATTATGTGTTGGTGAAGCAGTTAAACATAAACATATTAAAAAATAAGAATAAAAACATATAGGATTACTAAATTTTTAAAATATAATATTGAATTAATAATTTTTTAAACGATGTTTAAAATGAAAGTAATATATAAAAAATGAAATTAAAAATAGTATTGGCTCTTAGAGAATAATACATATTAAATAGATTGATGAATTATTTGAACTCTATCTATCATGCATAAATAAACTATTGAATTAATAATTTCAGAATCATAGCCAAGTTGCTTTAAGCTTGTAGAATACGTAAACATAAACAAAAAAATCTAGTCCATTTCAATACTTGACCTACCCAGAATATTTTTAATTAATAATTTTATAAAATTAGGCATAGGAGGATCAGCATTCGTGACTATCTGAAACAGTGTATTTAAATAATAAAAGTAGGAGTATGCTATTTGATGAAAAGATGAATAAATAAATTTGAAAAGAATAAAGAGTGAAAATTGAGGATAGGAATAGGAATGAGAAGAGAAATTGAATTTGGTAGCTTCGTTTTGTCACTGTTTCTAGTTCTTTTGACAACTCCTTTACGTAATGTATAAAAAACAGTAATGATACAACACAATACCATCCTTCTTTTTTCTGTCGACTTTTAAGTTTCTAGAGGGAAATATCATTTTTAACACCTTTATCCACGCAACCACCTTCTAGACATCACCACCTTTTTCCATAAATTACAACTTTAATTGAAAAAAGTTTCTTACTGTGATTAGGACTACTCTTTCCAAGATTCACATATTTTTTTTTTTAAAGTATACTGATCACTCAGATTTTTTAATGAGGTTTTTATATTTGATTTCACGGTCTACATAATAGGTGAATTACCTACCTACAATCTGTATTAGCAAGTCTAATTGAATTAAAAATTTAATCTGATTTATTTTCATTATTACTAAGTAAATGGATGCTAAAGAAAATTGAATCCGCTTATGGAATTACAAGACAACCAATGTAACATGCTAAATACAATTTGAATGGACAGAACTTACAGTCTCCACACAGTCACATTCCATATGAAAGTCCAGCTCACCACGGCCCACACTCCATGTGCCATAACTACACTTCCCTCTTGCTTTTGGAATCCTCCAAAATCTCACACACAATACCACTTATAAAGTGTTTACAAATTATTCTTCATTGGGTAGGTGCTGTAACATATTCCTTCGCAAAAATGGAACAAATTCCATAGGAACTCAACACTCTCCAAAACTGCTTCTGCAAACGCCACTTTTTATTCTTTGAGTTTTGAGTAAAAAACATCATATTCATGAAAATTGGCTAAGTTTTTGTTATTTTGTTGTTTCATGCATCAAGTAACTATTATTCTATCAGAAAATGTTAGAAAGTGGCATAGCTTACAGGACCAAAGTAGTGGCCCCAAAGATAAGGACCTCTTTAGTAAAGTTTCTAGGTGATCTGCTTCCAAAAGTGAATTATTTAAACTCTCTCTCTCTCTCTCTCTGTCTCTCTCTGTCTCTCTCTCTCTCTCTCTCTCTCTCTGTCTCTCTCTCTCTCTCTCTCTCTCTCTCTCTCTATATATATATATATATATATATATATATATATATAGTATAGATAATGTATAGCAAAGAAAAAAAAAGAGGTTTCTGAAAACTGAACTTGACTCGGTCGTCAACACAAGGCAGGTTACTATTTTGTGTGTCTCGATTGGAATTATTTAGAACCAATAGATATGGATAATGTACAATACTATAGTAACAACGTAGTACTGTTCTAAAATAAACTGAAGAAAAAAATTCCTAAAATGTTGAATTGTCGAAGAACACGAGACGAAAAATACACTAATTTGAGTTCACGGTTTGTGCTCTGACTCTGGTGCCCCACGATCCATGATTTCGTTGCATACGCTTGTGAGATCTTCTCTTCAACTCGGCCAGTTGCTCCATCCATCTCATTCTCCAACTCTCGTCACCAACGCCCATTCTGCTTCTCAAACCCAGTTCGTAGTCATACTCTGCTCGAAGCCTTGGATTGGACAAGGTGGTGTAAGCCGCGTTCAGTTGCACAAACATCCTCGTCAACTCCTCTTTCCTGGAACTATCATGGCACACATCCGGGTGGTACTGGCGAGCCATTGATCTGTACGCTTTCTTTATGTCGTCGGCGGTGGCGCTGTTGGGACTCAAACTTAGAATCTTGTACAGGTTGTCTTCCACACCTCGAAGCTGCTGCTTGGTCGCTCTGCATGAAACCGAGAAGCGCGTGGGAGGAGGAGGTGGTGTGTGGTGTATCTTTGGGAGTGAGAGCGTTTGAAAGGGTTTGGAAATGGTGAGAGTTGAGGCTATTGTTAGAACATCCATTGCTCTGCTTCATTCTCTCTCAACCTTTTACAATGTGTGGTATATATAGTGCGGGCTCAGATATTTGTTGAAACCTGTCGCGGAAATGTCCTCCTAAGTAATTTTAACTGAGGAAGACAAACTAAACTTTTCATCCTCATTCCATGTTTAATTATTGAAATCCACCGACAGGTTTGGTTCCGGTGTTTTGACTGAATTCAAGTCCAACGACGTCGCACCGATCTTTCTACACACCCATTGCATCTTATCGGATATCATGTACTTCAATGTCACTACTCGATATACCAAGAATACTATAGAGAATAAATAAATACTTGGGTTGGCTTGTCATTGTTAAAAAAAATTAAAAAAATTAAAATAATTTTTATTATACTTCCGACAAATATACATTTATCCCAATTCAAGTCAATCAGATAGTCATAAAAATTAAGAGGCAGTCAAATAGTGATTGGATGTAGCTAAACCAGTAGAGGATACCAATCATAGGCAAAAACATTCAATCTTAGTAAAAAAATAGGTTTTATCGTAAGGATTAAGATAAATAATGATTAAAGATATTGGATTGAGATTCGATTATAATTAAGGTTTTTTTCCTCTTAATTTTATGACAAAAACTACAAAGATAAGTAAAAAAATATAGATGATCATATATATTTATTACCATAACATTTATTTAGTTACTAACTTAAATATTAAAAAAATCTTTAACCGGTATACCTTAAAACAGTGTAAAACAAAGAAAAAAAAAACAGAAAAATAGCTATCAAACTAAGTTTTAGAAATATTGTGCAGGTATTAAAAATGACTCCAATCTTACACTTACACTCAAAATATTTATATATAATAAATTATAAGATGAAATTTATAACTATTTATATATCATAAATTAATTTTATTTTTAGTTGACGTGTCAGATTTTACTATTTCATTTTGCAGTATAATTATGTTTGATTTGAAAAATTATTTTGGCAGATAATGTGCCGACCTAATGATGGGGAGTTATAAAGTGAGTGAAAATTGGTGTCATGTACTTCATGACGAGGATGAAATGGATGAGGTTCGCTTTGTCTTCTTTTCAAGCAACTCAACGGTATGTAAGATAACGCATAAAGCAAATATGTGATTGTATTCTACTGTACAATACAATACTAATTAACACACGAGATGAATTCCTTCACCAATCCATGTGCATCAACCTCATCATACTGTGTTTCTCCACTGTCCGCCACCAAAATCGAATTAATTCAGCCCTCATTCGTTGCATGAAGAAATATAAACAATGAATAGTTACTTAATTTCGATGCAATACCGAATTTTGTCCAAATAGTAAAAGACTGTTGATCGATTCATAAAAGAGAAAAATATAAGAAAAAAATTAAAATGAGACCGAAAGTATCCAAAAGGGAGGCAGTAAAAAATACACACAAAAATAGATCTGTTATTTATTTTGGTTCAATTGAAAATATTATAATTTAATTTGGTAAAGAAAAAATCAAAATGTCTCTCTGTCTAATATTTTAATATTTCAAACTGGATATCTCAAACGTACGTTTTGGATAAGCGAGAAACCGGTTTTGTACATTGGAAATAGACAATTATTGGTGGCCGTTGGACACAAATTTAGTTCTTATCCTAAAAACAAATAGTCTAACATAACCAGAGAATGGATATATTGTGAAAAATCACTCTAAACCAGATCATATATAAAATAAGAGTTTATCAGAGTAATTGCTTTTGTTCATAATCTAAAAAAAAAGCTTGCTTTGGCGTTCTTACAGAAAGTTTGAAGGTAAAAACTTCTGTGATGAATAAGTGATCTTTAATTAATAGTCGAATCATGTGACAGTGACTATGGTTTAAGCTCACCGACGAGAATAAAAAGAAAATTGACTTTTTCACATATTAGTCAATAAAAGTAAGTTGATGAATATAAATCTATAATAATATTTTAGTAGCGGTATTTAATTAATACTTTTTGCTGTATTTATACATCTTATAAATTCACAAATATAAAAATATATTAACATATAATATTCGTTTAACATCCTAATATTTTAAATATTATTGTTTCAGATAAAATAGGATGAGATCGAGTAAAAGTAAGTTTATCTTAAAATTAAATCTCTAATTATAAAATTATAAGAATTTGATTAATTAATTTTTCTCTTAATAATCATTAATATAAATTTTAACTATTCAGCTGTTATAACAACATACATTAATTCTTCGAAAAACATTTTCTTGCACGTCACCGCTGTGTCCGTTCCATATTATTATTATTATTATTATTATTATTATTATTATTATTATTATTATTATAATAATAATGCGTTTTCTCTTGCATAATATCCAGCTTTTATACTGATAAAATTGGAATTGCATTTAGGTCTGCCATGCATATATTCTTTCTCATTCCGAATTAAGTATGGATATTTTTTTGCGCCCATTGAACTTGCATTGTGAAAACCCAAAGACGAAGATAGAGCATCACTGCAACCTCGTTTTTGGTTCTTAAATCCGTACATTACTTCTCCCTTTCCTACCTGTTTGGACCGATTAAATGTTATTTCCGGTTCAGTTGTGTTTGTTGGGGAGGATGAGCTATTCAAATTAAGATCTAACTTAACACGAGAGGAACATATAAAATAAAATTTAATAAATATGGATATGATTATAGAAGGATTAATTATACCGTATTATAAAATAATTTATTGGTCAAAATATGTATAAAGAAAACATTAAAAGAATATATTTATAATGGACAGGTGCCACATTTTTGTCTGTAGCAAAAGACCTCAAATAATTAGGATGTCACGAGGGGAGTGTACCCTCCTGAATTCTTTCGTCCTAGTTAAGGTCTCTGTTAGAGTGTGGACCTCTCCTACACTAAACGAAGTTTCACGCAATGTATGTTATTAAGTTAGATGTCCATTGTTTGCTTTACATATACATGGGATAAGAAACATAAGGTGGTTGTTCATGACACAACATTTTTAACGTCTCCATACTTTTTACATGTACGTATCAAGGCCAAAATATCAAATTCACTATGGGCTACAAATTTTTAAATAGACTGAATCGTGATATATGATTGAATTGTGGTATGCACAAGGAAAAAGTTAATAGTATATATGATTGAGATGTGTGATAACTTTTTAGTAAGTATACTAAATCGTTACGAGTGATACAGTAATAAAGTTAAGAGTATAGTTCTCCCAAGGAAATTTGTGTTACGTTATTCAATTTAATATTATTTATCAAAATCAATTTGACAACAAATGATAATCTGAATAAGTGAACTGAAAGTAAGAAATTAACAGAATATTAAAATTTGAAAATTAAATTTGGAAGAAAGCTTCGTTGGAATTGACTTCATGACTACCATTACAGTAACTATTCTAAACAATATAATTTGCGTTCAAACATTAACATCACAGTATCTTGGTTTAATCCCTTAAAACAAGTTCTAAAGAATTATGTTCAATTATTAATTCCTTAAGTAATTAAACATAACCTTTGCATTAAGATATGATGTTTATAAATGACCAGAAGAATTGAAATTATTCCTAGCATCGTTCCTTCTAGTTGCTTTTCTTAGTTCATACTAAAATTTACTTTCCAGTATAATTTGAACATATTAAATATATTATACTTCCGTATAATCACAAACAAAACAAGAAAAGCATATGAACAAAACTTATATTGAACAGGAAAAATTACATCAATTGTCAGCCATTACCTCTTAAGCAGTTCTCTATTTTTTCGTATGTCAGAAGATCGTTTCTGCCTCTCTGTCATATATTTTAAGAGCAATTAATTATTTTAATTAACTCAGCGCAGAAGAGTGTATTCGCAGTGCGAATTAATTTTAATTATACACTCAACTGCTGTAATTCGCATAGCGCACAGTCTCTAGTGCGCTATGCGAATTTTCAAAATGCTGCCCTCTTTTAATTTTCATTATTTGCTCAGCGCACAAGCCTTGGTGCGCTGTGCGAATTTCTTTTTCTGGCTTTGCGAATTTCTTGCGCTGTGCGAGAATTGGCTAAGAGATTACAAATTATACACCCTTCTCTGAACAATAATTTACGTAACAATTTATTTCATATCACAACTTTTCACTGATTAAAAACATAAATAATTACAAGATTAATATCATTTATAAGTGTAAAAACATCTTTTTTTCACACTTATCAATGTGGTATACACAAAATATTACAAAATTTTCACATCAATTAAAAATAAAATAAGTTTATAATATGTAATTTAATATAAATTTCATCTTACAAATTTAATATATAATTTATAACATAAAAATAAAGTTTTTTTACCATTAAATATTTAATTAAGTGGTTGAGAGTTGAATGATAAACTAATAGGTAACAACAAGTACCTATTATGTTTTATGTTAAATGTTGAAAGAGCATGTCATGGTTTTATTTAAGAAAATTAAAACAAATTCAATATAATATCGTGAACCTATTTCAATTCTTAAGCATAATGAAAGCATGATAGTGATAGGAACTAGGAAATATGCATTGAATGTTTTTTATTTATTTTTTTATTTTTTTACCTTACCTGAAATACTCTTATCTTAATAAGTTTGATTAAAACTCAATATAAAAAGTATATTTAAATATATATTTTTTTAAAATTTGGTAAAAAAATTCAAAAACTATAGTCCATTATAAAATAACTATTCAAATCACACAATTTTTTTTCAAAAGCTTCCGATATATTTATTTAATTATTTAAAACAAAAAAAAACTAAACTAAATTTAGAAAAAAAATGGTCTAATATAAATTAAATCCAAATAATGCATCCGTAATAACTTAAAATTTAAATAATTGCATTAAATAATGAATGAAAAGATGGAATATAAATTTTGAAGATATTGAATTTGAGAAAAAGTAGATGATTAGGAAGTTTTCCTTGTCACAGTGTCCGTATCTTACCTTACAATGACACAATCAGTGCCTTCAAAATCAAAACCAACCTTTCAATGACAAAACTAAAATGTCGATGAAATTTGTATGGGCTGAAAACCATTGGGCAGCCCAAAATAAGAAAAAGAAAAGCTGTGGCCCAGTTAGCTACTTGTAATTAGATTAGGCTGTGCTTTATTTCCAATGTTTCAAAAGGATGTCACTTTTATGCGATATTATCTAAAACATCTCTTTAATATTTATTTATTTATATTTCTAAAAATTCTATCAAAAGTTATCATTATTGCTGTACCTATATAACATAAGAAAAATTTCCACAAGTCACTGTAACACTCTTTGATGAAGGACTGTACGAATGAAAGAAGATTACGTTGTTCATACTTGGTCTAAAAATCCTATCACCGTCCAAATCAATGAAAATAAAAAATTAAAAAAACAAAGGAGAAATTATGTTTTTTTTTTTGTTTACAAATAATCCTCACCATAATTATTATCATAAAGTCACTAAAGATTATTTGAAAGAATAAAATAAAGAAAACATAAACAGTCAAGGTACGGAAGTGTTAAATTTAATATTCTATCACATTTTTGTTTTAAACATATAATTCTTTAATAAAATACAGTAACAAACTCTCCATATAACATATATTTTATATTATAAAATATATTTCCAAAATTTCATGAGAGGGTAAATACAAGTGGGTAAATAGTACGTAATTAGTTTAATAATTTATATATACATTCAGCAGGGTTATAATGAATATACAGTAAAATTTGGAGGTGGAGGAAGAAAAAGATGGGTGCGGAAAGAAAGCCCCTTGATGAGGTGAGATAAAAGAATATGTAACACCTAACTCTAGCCCTATAGAGTTGATCTCCAAATCTTCCAATTCTGGATATAGATACAAACGTTATCTGCCATACGTACTCTTTCCTCACGTACGTGCCCAAAACGGGATAGAGATGCCTTTCGGCTTAGATAAAGGACCACAACGTAGGCTCACTTTTGGACAATTTCTTTGTTTTAGTTGTCATAAATTTAATCCATCAACAACATAGTTTGTCGGAGATGAAAAAAAACAACAGTTTAACCTTAAAAAAATATGAACTTCCAGTAGAAAAAATTACCACACTTAACTGCAATATCCATGTCCGGCAATAGTTTTGCACAGGGAGTTGGTTGACGATATAAAAACCATATGAGAAAGAAGCTTCTAGTATGATGTACACGTACTAGTCAACAAAATACCAATCACACCCACATCAATATCACTTCATATAATAATAATAGTAATGGTATGCTCATTCGTATACATCATACAACATAAATATACAAGCATAGAGTAGGTTCAACTCCCACAGTGTACTTCATTAAGTCTCACAGAACATGGAAAAGTCAAAAGACAGGAAAATAGTCTCTCATTTGATGTCCCTTACCTCAAAATGCAACGAGTGATACAACCACAGAGAGGCAAATAATAAAGGATCCAGCAGAAGTAGGGACGCGTGCTGATGCTGCGTTCCCAGGAGTTGATGATGGAGCTCCACCTGGAGATCCATTTGCTGCACCAGATGCTGGAGACAAACCTGCAACAAAATTTGTACTAATTCAAATCAGAAACACCAATCATGTCAGAAATTTAGAACCTAACACCAAAGATCATAGACCTTCAAAATCTTTCACACAACACACTATAAATTATGAATGCACGGATAGCATATATGGGATAAAAACGAGTAAACCTGCATAAATGACACGCTGAAGATATAGAACAGATCACAGCTTGATACTACATTTCACTATTAATAAGGAACATGAATAAATCCAGTAATCTCCCAACCAAACCAAACATCGTAACAATGAAAATCAAGAGACTCTTTGTCATAAAAACATACTGAACCCAAAGTAAGTGGAGAAAATTAATTTCTTGACAACGATTAATCATGCCTGGTTAACGATTGACGATGCTCGGTTAATTTAAAAACTGTCCACAAAAAGAATACCAAGATGATTAAATGACAGTAGAAAGAACGCAGGTAAAAAAAGGCCCTTGAAACTTTGGGATCAAACAAGTGTATATTTGAACCGCCCCCAGCTCATTTAATTTGGCATAAAATTGAACATGGAACCAGCAAAGCAAAGATGATGGTATATGGCATAAATGTGTACACATACCAGGTGCAGGAGTGAGCGCAGGAGACACTGCAAAAAAAAAAAAAAAAAAATCCTCATTACTGACATAAAACTAGAAAGGGACAAAAATTTATCTTCAACAGACCGTAAAAAAGAAAACTTTGTATGAAAAAAGGAATAAATGCGAGAAAAAAGAAAATGGGTAGAGGAAAATCTAACATCCACAGTTGGAGAGAGAAGGGGTGGCGAGTTTGCAGGCAGCTGGGAGAGTGAGAGCCTTTGTGACGTTTATGGCGATACCGAGATTACCGCTATTCTTGAAAGAGTCGCAGAGGCAGTTGGGAGCGGTGGCGAGAACAGTTTTCAAGGCAGAGCAGCATGTCCCCTGAGGTTTGGTTTGGGCGCCGTCGTCGGAAACGAAGGGAAGACAATCCGCTAAGGTAATGACGACGGCTGAGCAGTCGACGGAGGGTGCTGGGGCATGGGCGTGACCGTGGTGTGACGATGAGACGGTGGGAGCCACGTCAGCAGACCAGATGACGGCCACGACGCACGCAATGAGAAACCATTTGGCTGCCATGAGTAAGGCGTTATGGAGTTTGAGCTCTCACTGCTTCACTTCTCTCTTAGTCAGTGAATGTGAGCTGGAACTTGGAAGTGTCTCTTTATGCTCCACATGCATCAGTGTTTAATGTCAGAATTTATTATTATTAATGTTCCCTTTCATTTTTCACTTACACCAACTTAATCTTTTAATTCAACGTTCTATTAATGTACTTCACACATTTTATTCTTGGTCTAATTCAAGATAAAGTTAACTTTAAATTTAAATCATTTTACAAGTTACGATAACTTTTTATATTTTCTATTTTAAATTCAAGTCCACACTAACTACACATTTGTGCTCCATTATAGCACAATTCAGTGTTTCCGATTATCAAACTGTATAATTTAGTGATTAAATATGTTTCTTTTTTTAGATGATTTTCGATTTTAGTCTTTTTAAACGAAATGTATCTTGTTATGTGTAAAAGTTGAGTATAATTTTGCAGAGTTATGCTACAAGAAAAAGTGCATTGCAAATGAATGTAAAAGAAGAAAAAGACTGAAGAAGTTTAGATGGGAAAAATAAAATGTTTTTGCGATCCCAAATAAGAGGAGATATCATAAGAAAAAGTTACCACCGTTGAGTATCATGATAAATTCACATATCTATTTGTTTGTATATACAAATGGAACATACAGATTATATAACACGACAAAAATATGGGAGAGCTATCTAGGTTGAACTAATGACACTATAACGGTTACATCATCAAGCTTGCCACCTACACATCCCACATAACCCAGAGCCTGCGCTGCATCAGAAAAAGGACTTCTTATGGATGTTGATCTTCCAACATCTTGTGCTCTCACGGCCAATAATTCTGCTATTTCCTGCAAGTTACGTGTTTTGGATTTTAGACTCCAGAAGAACACTTTCATTAGCACATGGGAATCATAATATTGACCTAGATTATGAGAAGATACGTTTCAACAGGGTAATTTAGAATAGCATATTCCCAAATGTTGTTAAAAGGTATTAGTTAGCAATAGGTTGTTTTCATAGATGACTTTTTTCAAAAATGTACTCTACTTTTGTGTTACTCACCTAAAGAGCTGAGAAGGAAATCCTTGAAAAGGGAAAGATACGCAGATCCAAGATTAGAAAAAGAGCATGAAGTGAATCACCTGAGGTGTCAAGCTAGCTTGTAGTGATTTTGATATAATAGATGCAATTTCTTGCTCATAAAGATTGTCGAAGAGGCCATTCGTGGCAGTAACTATCACATCACCATCCTGTAGATCGATGGTGTAAGGCTGAAACGATGGTTTAACGAATGTTAATTATTTGGTAATCTAAAGTCCTCCTACGTAACTTCTCTTCACTGTTCAAACGGTGCATAAAGGTTTCAATATATTAATCATGTCGGTGAATGGCTAGATGCTAAAGGTTAGATTTTGTACCTCAATGAGTGCTGATGGATCATGTCCTTTAACTATCTGTAATGGAAAGTTGAATTCGTGAAACATTGGAGTTGATTTTTTGAAGATGAAACCATCTCTTATAATGATAAATCCGGTGTTCCCAACATTGGCTGCATGAAGCACCTGTAATAAATTGCTAAAGATGATTAACATATTGGAAAAATATACTTCAGAGGTTTAGTTTTACATTTATTTAGGCAGTGAAAATTGTAGTATCGTTTGAATGAATAACTTCACTTGATCTTGTACTTCCATCATTTATTTGAGCAACCCAATTAACTAAAAAGTTAGTCGTATACCTGTCCATCAAAATGAGCAACCAAAACAGCAGATGATCCTGGAGTTTGTGTTTCGGCAGCACCTCTGGTGATAACTTCTGCAGGTTTTATTGTTGAAATGTTTTCATAATTTGACACAATATTTTCACAATTTTCAATGAGTTCCCTGATATACGGTCCAGCATTTCCTGCATAATTATCTAAGGTGTAAAAGTTATAAGCATAACAAGTAAATGGGGCCATTATACTAAGTAGCAAACTAACATTCTATACAGAGAGTCTGTACCAGAGTGCACTTCATTTAGTAGACACAAAGAAGGGACAAAAACAAAGGCATATTAGTGCTATAGTTTTAATGGATATCCAAATATTGTTGAAAGGATACCTTCAAGAGACCCCAGACCAACGCCATCAGCTACAGCTAGCCAGTTTTGCCGAGAAATGAAATAAGCATCCTCCCGACCTGTCAATGCCTGAAACTTGTTATTAGTTGGCTTATCATCTTTCATTCAGGATGCAAGCCAAACATCACTCAAAATGTCATGCATAGGTTCATCATTATATACATACTATTAACAAGTCAGATTCCTAGGCTAGAAGTATTTGCACGTTATTGCTTACATTGTTTTTATATTTATAAACCAAATAAAGCATTTGGGAGCACCAGCTTCTAACAACAAGATGGCATATCCTACCGACCAAAAAGAAGTTTGTCATTACCTTCCTGTAGAATTTAACAATTCTCATATTCTTCTATGACTGCATAACACATTTGACCCTAGCACTCCCAGATTTATTTATTGTCAGTCTTATCATAAATTTGGGTGAAACTCTTCACTTAAAAACATCAAACATATCAACGATTCCAAAACATAACAAGAACTATCACAGAAATTATTTTTTTAAATGAAGAATTTTATCAAAATTGGATTTGGGAAACAATCACGGAGGAGCAAACCTGATTCTATTGCCTAGAATAATATAGAAAACACAACTTGAATAATTTATTTTTTTAGAATTTGATTTAACTAGGATACTAAAATCTCATCACCGTCATTTGTATGAAGGAGTCTTGATATTCAAGTATGGAATGTACCTTTGAGGGATGAGGCAAGCAAGCACCACCAGAAACTAGGAAAAGCTCCGTGTTTGAAGAATCGGTCCTGTGTACATGAAACTGGTGTCATTTCCAAATTCCAAGAAGTTGCCATGCATCAAACCTAGATTCTTGCATCTTTAATGATTTGGTTTTTAGAAGAATAAGATAATCATGGGGAGCTATTGTACTTCCCTCATCACTAACAGCAATGTATTACTTTACTTGCACCATATACAACTTCTAATTGTCATTGCTTTTATCACCAAATTCAGTAAGATAAACATTCATGTTGAAGAAAAACTGAGGAAGTTTCCTTGGGTGGAAATATATAATTATTGTTAGCATACCGATGACTAGCCACCTCAATTGAATGTATCTGTGGGATAGTAAGCTGTGGTGTGCTTTCATAATCACTTCTTTTGGTATTGTCAACATTTGTGATGTTTTCCAAATCTGAGGACGGAACCTCATCATGTAACTAAAGACAAAATTAACACAGAAATCGTATTAGAAACTGTAGCATATGAATCCAACTAAAAGCAGTTCTTAAAGGGAATGCTTTGATCTGTTAGGGTCAATATAGTTGGATAGCTAAATGCACTCAAACAAAACGACATGCAAAGAAAAAGTAAATTCTAGCCTTTGTAAGGAAAGGGAATAAGACTAACCAATTCTGACTTTCCCGTTTTACTTGCTTCAATTAAGTCATCTACAATGAGGTGAGTTGTTTCTTCACCATTAGCAAGTAGTTCAGACTCACTATGACCAACTTGTTCAGACTCTAAACAAGTGGATTCTGGTACCACTTCACTTGCACCAGTATCTTCATCACCAATCAGGTTGTTTGATGCACTATAATCAACTTGCTCAGACTCTAAGGAAGTGGATTGTGGCAAAATTTCACTTGCGTCTGCAGCAACAGAAGCAGTTGGGTTGTCTGTTGCAGTATAACCAACTTGTTCAGAGTCAGATTCTAAAGAGATGGATTCTGGCACCAATTCACTAATTTCTGCAGCAACAATGGCAGTCGGGTTGTCTGTTGCACTGTAACCAACTTGTTCAGACCCTAAAGAAGTGGATTCTTGCACCAGTTGACTTAAATCAGCATCCACCGCTGTGGCCAAGTTATTTGTCACTCCATCTACACCATAGTTCTTGCCAGCTGTAGAGAGATGAGCAACTTCAATGTTAGCCTTCTACCTGACAAACAGAACAATCACTATTAAAAACATCAATGGATAACGTTGACTTAGAAGACATTAAATAAGCTACAACATCACCTTCTTCCTCTTCAACTTCTGCAGAAGCGTCACTCTTCAAATCAGAGAATCCATCAGACTCTGGAACAACAGTTGAAACTACAGCTTCTTGACGAGTATCAAGTTTCGAATCCTCCTCAGAGGCACTCAGGAAACCATTACACTCAGTACCAATATCTTCACTTAAAATCCCTTGATTACCATCACCATCCTCCACGGAATCCAACTTCAAATACCTATTATTGATCACTGGATTCCCAGAATCACTATTAAGAACAACACTCTCCTCTTCCTTCACGGGAAGCAGAGATTCTTGATCGGCAACACTAACTACTACAGTCGGAGAAGACTCGATTTCATACCCCGATGGACGATAAACACCAGTGTTCGATTCTTCAACACTATCACTCACCAAAGCTCGAACACCAGCTTTGCTTTCTTCCACAACAACCTCCGGAGCGAGCTTTTTTTTGGTCAATGTATCTAGTTTTTTCTTTTTGTTCAATGCAATTGATTTTTTCTTTTTGTTCAGTTCATCTGCTTTTTTCTTTTTGTTCAATTCATCTAATTTTTGTCTGATCTCGCTAGCAGTGGCGAACTGGAACAGAAAAGTACCATCGGAATGTTCTGTCAAAATAACCAGTAGGGCATTGACCAATTCCGAAAAATAAAATAAAGCCCACAAACCAAAACGGAAAATTAAATCGAACCCAAAAGATAAAGATGAAAAAAAGTAAGTCTTTGAGAGCTAAGGCGGCATACCAGTGGAAGAGAGAATATCAAAATCCTCAGAACCAGAGTTTCGGGAAGAAGTGGCATTGAGAAGCATGTGGGTATGGCGCGGAAAGCTCATCCAAGGTTTAGGAAGTGGAATTGGAGCATAAATTCGAAGCCTTTCAGAAGATTTCGGTGGAAGATTGCAGCATGGTAACCAGAGACCATGGAAGCTTCGGCAGAAGAGATGAGCCATTTCATGAAGTTGGATTTTTTTTCTTTTTCTTTTTCTTCTCAAATCTGATTAATTGTTTTTGAAATTTGTATTAGGCATGATTTGCATGGTGGGTTGATTGAAGAGAGTGAGGAGGAGGGTGGAGTAAAGGAAGGACATGTGGACAACAACATATTACAGACAGAAACAGAGGAAGAGCCATTCATGCAACTTCTGCACCTTACATCCATCCATTTCATGATTATGCAATGTATTACCTTCCAAAATCAAAAACAAATATGTGAAGTAGAATAATTACTGTTACAAGATAAAAGTATATAATTATTTTTTAAAATGTTTAGTCTCTAAATATTAAAAATATTTAAATTTAATTTTTTAATCAAATTTTATTAAATTTATTTAACACATAAAAAATATGTTTAAAATTTTAAATAAATTTAATAAAATTTAATTAAAATGATTAAATTCATTCAATTCTAAAAATAAAAAACTAAATTATTTAAAATTTTGAATAAAAACTAATTTTTATTTTTATTTAAAATTAAAAAAAGAGAAACATATTTAATTCAATTATTTTCTACCTATTCATTTTATTATTTGACCAAGTATTTACTAGCGATTTATTAGTTAGCCGTATACAAAGTTTCGACGCTTATAATATATACAACTAAATTTTTTTAAAAAAAAGCATAGTTTTTTATTGTTAATTAATATTCACTAAATCGGGGAAGAGTGAGGATATAACGTAAAATTAACATAAATGAGTGAAGTAGAATGCAATTTTTTTTATAAATTATTAATAAGAGTGAAAAGGAGAATTTTTAAATATGTATTTGTTTTTTTTTATGAATTTATGGTTTTTTTTTTCAATAATTTTTATTGATTTTTAATTGATATATTTTTACCATCCTAAGTTTTGCATATTATTATTATTATTTTAAATATTATTTTATAGATTATTTTATTTCATCTTAGTATATTTTTTTTTTATTTTTAAAATACGAGTTAATAATATTTTTTATTTCGTCTCATTTAATCATTTTATTCTTACAGTTGTTTATTTTATCCTTTTCAATTTTTTTTAAAAGAGTTAAGTTATACAAGAAATTTAAACAAGAAAATTAAGTGTGAAATTAAAAGTCTAAGAGAGAATAATAAAATGAATAATATGGAACAATAAAAACTCAAAAATTTATTATTTTAAAATTTTTGGATTGAAGATCTCGAGTTATTTTTTTTACTAACATTTTTTTACTTACAAAGCAGCAATTTTAAAAATGTATTTTTTTATCTTATTAATTTACCTATAAGCATATTACTTATATTTTATATAAAATAAAATTTTCTATTTGTGTAACTATTTTATGATAGAATAGTAAAACAACAAATATTACTTGAAAACTAAAATGATTAAACGCTGCGTTTTGGATAGAAGACAAGGCGGATCACATTTTGAATTAAATGAGAGCGTACTAAGACTACGATTTCTAATAAACTCGTTTATATTACTGTTAGATATCATAATTATAATTTAATATAATAAATAGTATTATTTAATTAAAAATCATCATCCTAAATGCACTTTTTCTTTTTCGATTTTTATATAATTATCTTAAAAATCGTACCAATCAGTATGACTCTCTTTTTTTTATTTGTTAATAATATAAAACACATATATTTATAATGGATAGCCACCAAATTCAAAATAACATGGAATATATTTAGTAGGATGTTATTATTAAGGTCAAAGTCGAGAACAACATTTACATATATATGAATATTATGCTAGTTTTCTCCTTTATTCGAATAATATATATAGAAACGTATTTATTCTATTAACTTATCTAATTGCGGGCTATATTTCTTATTTATCGTGAGCAGAGTACATATCTAATTGATATTCATTGCAAGAAATATTAATAAAATGTTACTTAAGTTTAATTAAATTTCAAATCATTCATAAGTTTAATCATTTTTAATTGAGTTTATATTATTTTTTTAATTAAATACTAAAAAAAATTATACTTTTTAATTGAGTTTATATGAAATTTTTATAATTTTTATACTATATTTTTATCACCTTACTTCTTTATCATACATGTGAAATGTTAATCATGTTATATTAATCATAATATTATTTTATTAATCATAAAATTTCATAGTTTTAATGTGATACAATGAAAAATGTAATATAATGAAATAAGATAACAGTCATGTAACTCAATTAAAAAAAATAAATAATAGAGAGTCAATTAAAAATCATAAATTTCAAGTATCAAATAATTAAAAAAAATAAATAAGAATTCAATTAAAAATAATCAAATTTGACTTAATTAAGTCTATTACTTAACAACTCTATTAAATATAACTTTTTTAAAAGGAAATATATTTTTTCATTGAATGAAAATTTGATCAAAAAATATATTTTACATGTTTTATTCAATAGGTACTCTGATAATCTTTTAATTGTGATAAATTGTACCTAATAATAAAAAAAATGTGAGAAGTGTAATATACATCACTCATCTTCCTCATAATAACTCTTTGAATAAAATTATATATATATATATATATATATATATATATTATGAATTATAAAAAACCTATAAATTTGATCACTTGTTTGCTGGTGGTTAGATATTAGTTAAAATAACGAATATGCTATAGGTTTTGTGAGGTGAAGAAGTAGGTATGTAGTGATCCACATATTGCTTCATTAAAATGGTTTTGTTGGGACGTGATTCTATTGCAAGAACAACCTAAGTGGAGGGAATAGATTGTTGAGTAGTCCACGTGGCAGGAAGCAACTTGGGATGAGGATGGACATCTACTTCCTATTGGTCGGAAATCTATCCGTTGTTCCATAAGATTTCTTCTACAGATTTCACCATCCTACTTGGCCTTCTATGAAAACTCCTTAGATTCTCTCACACTTCACATCCACACACACATAAAATCTCCCAGAGTGCTGCATTTTACAAGTAAACCTCAAAAGCAGCCTCTATTTTCTCACTGTCTGCAGAGAACTTTATAGAGTGATGGCAGCTGCAACATCTGGTGCTGTGTTAAATGGGTTGGGATCTTCCTTCTTGAGTGGAGGAAGCAGGAGCCAAACCCTTCTGGCCACTTCTATTGGAGGCAAAGTCGGTGTTGCAGTTAGTCCTAGAAGACTCATTGTGGTAGCTGCGGCAGCACCAAAGAAGTCATGGATCCCTGGTGTTAGAGGTGGTGGCAATCTCGTCGACCCAGAATGGCTTGATGGATCGTGAGTCCACCCAAATTCCTTCATACTTCTTTTATTTCAAAATGTGTTTTCTGAAATAATTCCATGGCTATTCAGAAATATTTTTTTTTTTCATTTTCTGAAAAATATGTTTCTAAATTTAAGTGTTTTTGAAACCATGAAATGGTGTTGTATGATGTCCTAGCTTAAGGGTGAGTAATCTGGAACGATGTTGAATGTGGTGGGGCATGAACTTGGTGAAGTTGCATATTTTGAATTCTGAAAACAAATTTTCCCATTTTCTCTCTTCACTTTTTCCTCCAAAATTCACTTTGGAAATTGATTTATAATGTTTCAAGTGCAGGCTACCAGGTGACTTTGGTTTTGACCCACTGGGCCTGGGGAAGGACCCGGCATTCCTGAAATGGTACAGAGAAGCTGAGCTGATTCATGGGAGGTGGGCAATGGCTGCAGTTTTAGGTATCTTTGTAGGGCAGGCCTGGAGTGGAGTGCCATGGTTTGAGGCTGGAGCTGACCCTAATGCAATTGCTCCTTTTTCCTTTGGTTCTCTTTTGGGAACCCAGTTGATTCTTATGGGATGGGTTGAGAGCAAGAGATGGGTGGATTTCTTCAACCCAGACTCACAGTCAGTGGAATGGGCCACTCCATGGTCAAAAACTGCTGAGAACTTTGCCAATGCTACTGGTGAACAAGGGTACCCAGGAGGCAAATTCTTTGACCCTTTGGGCTTCGCTGGTACTCTCAAGGATGGAGTTTACATCCCGGATACAGAGAAGCTGGAAAGATTGAAATTAGCTGAGATTAAGCATGCCAGGATTGCTATGTTGGCCATGCTGATTTTCTACTTTGAGGCTGGACAAGGAAAGACCCCACTAGGCGCACTTGGCTTGTAAACTACACAATTCATGTAGATAATTGAATTGAGAGGCTGGAGTTGCAAATGAACCTTTGTCCTGTTTGTGTTACCCCATGACAAATTCAAATTCTATGCTCTAATATGGATGCATTCACTTTATATCAGTACTCTAATGTAGCCACCGTATAAATACTAGCATTTACTTTTCATTCTCAAGCCAGGAGTAGTTGAAGTCATATGGGAGATTTGAAAATATTGCTAGTGCCTGACTGTGTAGCCTAGTCGTATGGAGTTTCAAGTATCTTTTTAATGCACAATTGGGTAAAAAAATGTATACAATATTGGATTGCCATAAACAAGTACTCTGAATGAAAACAAATTTGGATGAGAGAGCACAAGGTCAAATGCCAATGAGCTCATCCATCTAAAAGATAAACTTGCATTAAATAACAAAATAACCAAAGCAAAGTCATATGGAGAACTAGAACAGAAGGTTCAGATAGATTTCGTTGAAAATGCATACATTAATCTAAATGTTCACAATGTTCTGCATTCAAAAGCAGAAGCAATTAAATTTAAAGATGGAAGAATATGAACTCTATTCCAGTCGGAAGGAATGTGTCTACTTATTAACTCCCCATCATCATCAAAAATTCACCCTCACACACAACTTCACCTCCAACATATGCCTTCCCTTCCATCTTTGCTATTCCAAACCGCTTTTGCAGCTTAGTAAGCGTCATTCTCATAACCAAGGTGTCCCCTGCAATCACTGGCTTACGAAATCGCACTTTGTCTATTCCAGCAAAGAAGAAGTTTTCACGAGAACCTCCCACTTCAGGTTGCAACATGACCAAACCGCCAACTTGTGCCATTGCCTGCAGCAAAAGACCACATGTTCATGCCCACTTTTATAGCAGATTAACAGAAATCAAATAAAATTTTCCCTCTTTTCTTTACATTCTTACATTGGAGTTGAGATAGTTCGTAGTGAAATGGAGCTATTACAGAGTCTTTTTGCGTGCAGTTCTAAAGCTTACAACTACCTTAGAAACTTAAAGAGGCCGGTTGTTCATCTCAACAAAAGAAGTGCTACAGAAGTTGAAGCCTAAGAATTATAGTTCACTGAAAATAAATGAGCTTAACAATGTAACAAGTTATCGTAGTCTGATGTATGTCGATCTAATCAAGATAACGATATAAAACCAGTTTCAGAGACTGCACATATTGGTCTCTTGTTGATGTTCTCATCACATTTAAAATGGTAAAAGGGAAACAAATTTTGACAATACGGTAGACAACAAGGGACAATGTTTCGTTGGAGCATAAAGCACTCAACCCAGAAAAATGCATGCATACTACACAGTTAAATTTATTTTCTGACCATGGACAAAAGATGTCATAAGTGAGACATGAAACTTGACCGAGAAAGAAAGGAAAAAAGAAAGAACGAAAGAGCATCGGTTTTCAAAATCAAGGAAAAAAATATGAACATGAAGTTAGGCAAACGAACTTATCAATCTCAAATCTCGTTCTCCAAACTTCATGTTAAAATTAATTAATAACATTTAAACCATTCATTTAGTGAAATGCAGACCTGCTAATAAAGTATGGGACTCAAGTGGATGCCATGACCTAGAATAACCTTCAATATTTGTAATGTACAAACATACGATTTGCTAATATATTCCGCTTGCTTTTTTTCTTTTTGAAGTAATATTTTAGCAAGCTATAATATAACACCGGATTTGTTAAAGTTCCCCAATGGAGTAGCTTTTCAAAAATTACTCATTTTTTAAATTTTAGCAAGCTAAGACGTGATTTGTTAAAAAACTCAGAAAATGTCTCTCTTTCACAGTCCCATCGTCCTGTTGCAGGAATGTCAAATTAATTCCACTACTTAAGATGACTTTCGAAGCAAAAGCTCGTGAATCCGAGAATGTGTCATTATTTACACCAGACATGCCATGGAAGTAGTTTCTGTGTTTAATTGAACAAGTAGATGCAAAGACACATGTCTAATGCAAACATGATCTCGATATGGCAGATAAGAGCATTTGATATGTCTCATAATCTAGCACAGAGAAATATGCATTAACAAATGAAAGACTGAAAAACAGATACAACCAAACATTTAAAAGCCGTGAAAACAAGCAAGGAACATATCCTATAGATGGCCACATCATCTATATACCATTAACATTTGCTAATCCCAGCCCACATTCAGGACTTGTGAAGCAAACCAATGACGTAAAACTAAGTCAAGATTGTTTTCATTTGCAAATTCGAATCAAAACTCATGATCCAAGAGCTACAAGCTTAACTGATTTGCTGAGCCATTGCAGGGTGAATCGAAGAACTACCACGAGTGGGAAATCTTAATCTAGAATTCCGAAGATCTCAAAATTCCTATATATCCGACTAAAAGTATTTGTCCTCTAATTCAAAACTTTTTTTATTACCCTATGCAAAAGCATCAACAGTTGACTACTTCATTCTTTTGGTGCCTTTTGAATTTATGACAACATATATAATAAAGAAAAAGATAAATATAGGAAAATGTTTACATTTACCATATCCTGTACTATATCCATGAGTTCACTATTAAGGAGACATGCATGGAAAGATAGAAATTATAATAATAACATTGATTCGTTTTCAAAAAGAAAACAATCAAATTACTGCTCCATACAGCACTGAAGAATGTTTTAAATGCTGTAAAACATCTAAATGAACATCAATAAATTTTTATTGGTTGTGTTTAGTCAAATTCATAGGTTTTCTCACTGGTTAATACAGTCAGACCACTTTCAACAGAGGTGCACATTTCAATATGGCAAATTGTGAACGCAAGCAATCACGCCGCCGTGTATCAATTTGAGAAAGGTTTCATAAGAACTAATTTAATCTAATTTGATGCCTGATACAATTATGTTTAGTATCTTTCAAATTTTATATTAAAGAAGTTCCTCTCCAGGATAATTGCAAGTTTAAAAAGCACAAAAAACTCTAGGATATTAGCAAGTTTGCAACCACAACACTTTTAAGTTCAAATAAATGCCTATATCATTTTTCAAAAAGCAAAGTTTACAAGAGGTTTTTCATCCTTATAGATTTAAACAGGCTACTATAACGATATATCCATGTAAATCAATACAGATAAATGAGATATCAGAAACTTTACACCACTAATCTCAGTCTAGACATTGTAACAAATTGATTTCATTCTATTACATTTAATCATATAAATAGATAATCTCATTGCAGATACACAAGAATTAAAATCACATGATTACAGACAAGGCAACACCAAAATAGAAAGGTAGGGCCTGTAATCAGCATAGTGTATAGCTTAATACCTCAACCATGAGAACACCCGGCATGATTGGCCTTTCTGGAAAATGTCCAGGAAAGAAATTGTCATTTATTGTCACATTCTTTATGGCGACAGCAGAAACGCCAGGAGTGTACTCAATCACTCTATCCACCAGAAGGAAAGGAAACCTGAATCAAGAAAAAAGGTGAATGTGAATCTCATCAGCGTTCAAAAAACAAACAAGAGAAGAATAAAAAAACGCTGAGAGTACCTGTGGGGTAAAATGTCACGAATCTGGTTGATATCAATGACTGTTGGAAATGCCGGATACCCTGCAAAGTGCACACTATCAAGGAAGAAAATTGAAACGAATAGAGAATCAAAAGGGAAAAACAAAATTAAAACTCGTACTTAATTCAATTGGGGTGTCATGTTTAGGAGCATCGGCGGCATCCGAGGAACAAAACGTGGTCGTTTTGCTCAACGAGGGGTGGGATCTGGTGCTGGGGAATTTGAGAAGTGGGAATCTGGGTTGAAAGGAAATAGATTTGGGTTTGGAAGGAAATGTTACGGGAGAAAGCAATGCGTTGGAGAAAGCAGACGCTGCCATTTGCTTTCAAGTGTGAAATGAAGAGTCACACCAAAGCTTGCAATTGAAGAGTGAGTTATTGAATGTGAATGCAATAGCAATTCCAGGTTGACGTTAAAAGCAAAGAATGGCGACAAGAACAATGAAATTAAATGGTTGAAAGTGCGAGTTCCAAAAGCTAATGCTACCTTTTGAGTTACAGTTAGGGCGGAGGCATCCATGATGTTTTTGTTGTTTGTTCAAGATTCAGTATTGTGTTGGACCATAAAAGCTGCAATACTCACTCACTCTTGCAATCGACCCAGCCCAAGCCCACTATTTTCTTAGCCCAATCTCTGTTGGATCTGTTGAAGCCCAGAACCTCTTTTTTTCAATTTCTAAAATCACAATAGTATATGTTCTCTCTTAACATCACTTTTTGAAACCGAAAGTTCATTATGATAAACTCTCCAATAACAGAGATACATACAAGGTAACAAAATTGAACTCCAATAAATAGCATTTGTAGTTTCCTTCCTCATTACTTGCTTTCTTCGTTTCTTTATGATAACTTTTATTTCAAGTTAATTAGTGAATATGATAATCAGTACATACATATTATATTTCTGTTAAAAAATATCATTTATGAATAAATGTAACGAATTTTTCAGTCATACAAAAGTCAATATTATGTTTCTCTCTTGGAAAATCATTATCATCAGAACGGCTTTGCATTGATTGAAAACTCTAATCAGCTGTATATTTTCATCCATAATTTTGGCTCCGCAATTGTTCAATTGTCTATTCAACAACTCCATCCATTGCCTAACCAAGAAAAGATCAAAATCTTCACATTTTAGCTTGTCCAATATGGAAATATCTGAGAAAATTTCCAAAATTATAACTATTGATTGTGCATCTTATCCAATAGGAAAAAAAAACCTAACACTTGGTCAAGAACAAACAAAATAACTTTTCTAAACCATGGCAGCTAGCTAGTTAAAGGCAGAACATATCTTGCGAATTTCACCATCGGTCCCAGTCTTCAACTCGATGTTGCTCATCTTCACCATAGATTTTGCAAATTCCACATTGAAAAACGAGGGTTTGGAGGCCAAATAACCCTGTACAAATGACTTGGTGGAAGGATCGTTCCAAAGCGCTTGATCAGACAGCAGAATTCCACGCCCACTTCTCAAATTGACAAAGAATGACGTGTCAAATCTGTATTCACTACCGGTATCAAGAGCTACTCGGTTTGAATCACCGCCGTTTTGCGGGCACAATGTTCTTAGCCGAGGAAGAAATAAAGGGTTGATTGAAGAGTCAGCACCATTTGCAGTGAAGTTGTACAATCTGTTACGGAAGAACTGACAAGCTGTGGTACCAATCGTATGTCCACCTTATCAATATACAAAAACTCGTTAGTCTTAAATCTCTATATTGTCAACTTGTCGTACCCTAATTTCATATAAATTTTTCCTTTCACATAAAAAAGACAAAACTGCACGTTTGTCAAGTTAAATTAAAATTGAGTGTTTATTATTAGACTTTTACGTGCAGCCATTGAGAAGTCCCTTGGATTTTTTAAGACATTCTATAGAAAAATGTCAAAATCACTAGACAGTGAGATAAGATTTGATAAGAGTGAAAAAGATGTTTCATTAAGGGTACAAGAAAAGTGAAATCAGAAAAGGTGGAGAATTCTAACGATGATAAAGTGTGTCTACGTAAACAAAGTCTACTGTAATTACCAACAAGGGTGACGAGGTCTTGAGTGTTGAGTCCCTTTGCTGTGAACTTTTCTTTCTGAACATCAACAGAGTCAAAAGGAGAAGGCAAGTTACTCACATCAGAAGCCTGTGATATTCGCCCATCTCTGCGTCCAGTAGGCACTTGCCAACTCAATCCACCACTCTGCCATGCAAAAAAACGCCAAATTTTAACTATAGTAAATAACAAGTACTTTGTACTCATTATTTGACTAAAGAATGAGCATCTTTTCTTGTTTGCTATATTACGATGCTAATATCAATTAGTTTTTTGAGTTAATTACCAGAAATACGGAATCACGAGCAGCAAGAGCAAGGATATCAGCACAAGACACAACACCGGGGCATGCAGCCTCTAGCTGCGTTTTCGCATCGTCAATAACCTCGTATCCTCTTAAACCAAGGTTTGCAAAGGCTGTTCTCTCGGTGCCAGCACCGGCAATGAGAACAGAACCGTCACAACCTTGCACAAAGCAATCGTGAAAGTGCATCCGAAGCAGCCCAGCAGCCAAACTACGATCAGACCTGACGTGGGATTGAACTGTGGACCTAACAATGGACTCAGCCCGAGGACATGTTCTAGCATAGAACCCCACACGCGTCCCTTGGCCATGCACAGCGTTCAGAGTGGCCAAATTAGCAAGCAAAAGAAACATCAGTGAGCACAAACTCCGTCCCTCCATTATTTTCTGGACCACTCAATGAGAAATGAAATGCAAGATTAATATACGAAATAGATGATAAATATTTGTTTGGATGTATGATTCTGTGGAATGCAATGTGATGTATGTATAGGTATTTATAGGAGTGTGTGATGAACTTTTTGGAAGATATAAACAAAAAAGTCAAACATTGGATAAAGAGTAAGCAAAGCCGGCTAGTTGAAACTGCATGCAACGCAAGTGTGCTGAGAGTCACGGGTTTTGTTTAGCTTTGGGTTATGCGATGGAAAAGTACAAATGATAGCGCGTTGGTGATATATATATATATTTAGTCAAAGCTTATTTGTATGCTTTTTCCCATAACGATCAGTGACGACCACCACTTGCAAAAAGGTAGAATCTCTGAGGAAAAGCTCAAACATCTAAATGTCAAAAGCAAAAGCTAAACTGCACAAAAATCACACGTTGGTCTGTGGAAACACACTACAAGAGTCGTGTTCTTTATGTGCAATCCACCTCAATTCGTTATCCACATTCATTTAAAATTTTCTCTTACAATATTCAAACTACTGAATAATTCAAATTTCAAATCAATGATAAAAGTTTGATGAATGATGGAAAATATGAATGTGGTCATATCTAATCCAAATTCACTGATTTAACTAAACTAAAGGTTGACATTAATTTTTGTCATCACTTGCTCTTTTTCTTCATGTTGTCAATAATTGTAACATTTAATTAGGTAAAATACATATCAAAGGTATATTTTATCACATTATATTTTTTATATTTTTAATTAATATTTATTTAGTAAGTGTATGTATATAAATTTTCTATGCAAATTTTACTTATTATTTTTATTTTATTTTTTATTATATCATTTATTTATTATTGCGTTGAATAAAGTGTGTATTCACTAAATATTTTTTATCATTAATTGTAAATTATGTACGATTTACAAACAATTTTGAAAAAAGAATCATTTACAAATGGGTATCAAATGGATTTGTAATAAATATCCAAAACAGCTTCTTTTAAAAAAAATGTGGATTTGGATTCTAATCCAATTATTTGAATTTGAACCTCTAAATGTGAAACTAATTTTTTTAGAAAATATAAATTTGGATGTAATTTCAATTTAAATTATTTGAATTTATAATGAATAAATTTGGATGTAATTTCAAATTAAATTATTTGAATATAAAATTTGAGATTGGTAGAATGAAAAGGAATGATATGGTTTCTATGAATTTTTTTCTTGATAAAATAAAAAAAAGGTTATTGATTTGACATATGTAAGTTAAAACTAAGGCCTAATTAACCAATAACTCAAATTCATATACTTTTTTTTTCCCTAATTAATGTTCCATTGGTAATTAACAAAATTTAAACAACAGCGTTTAATGTTTACTGATTAACTTAATATTCTTGCCAATCTGTAAACTATTTGTTGTATTGTGGGATCAAGATTCAGAATTTCGTTTCTATATTACTTACTCTAAAAGGATATGCAGTCATTGGTGTCTATCAATATTTTGGTACATGTTTTCTAAGCAAGTGCGTTCCATTTTTTACATGTAATAAATGCAATAAAATGGTTTTCGTATAAGTTTACTACAAAAGTCAACATCATGCTATCTCTATTTTAGAATCACAATGCGAATTATGAATAGTTAATATTCCATTCCCACACACACATGACACTGTAAGATTGAAACTTCCAAGCAATTGTCTCTTTTCGTCCCTTATTTCGTATCCTACTCATTCTCATCAATCACCTGAGACAGACTCGATATATACTTTGGGTTCACCAATATGGAAATTTCGTATTCTATAATGTTGTTTATAATTAATGCAAATGTTTGTGCAGAACACCTAAAAAAGAAAACTATGGACATCGTGAAATTATGTGGGTTTAAATAATACATATTACCTTTCATTTTCTTGTAACGACAGAAGCTGTCATAGTTATTAGATTTGGCTCATCCAACATAATGAAACATCAATGTTTACAGACAATAGTTAACTTACAGATAGAACCCGACAAAGCATTTAAATTTTTTTTTGTTAGTTTGGATATTAATATTTTAAGCTCTCAACATAGGAAGTGAAGTTGTTTTAACATTAATTTATCGGCAATTTGAGATTACACATAATCGTCATTTTAAATGTATAAATATTGTGAATCTATTGGCACGTAGAATCTATTGGCTTTAATTAATTATAACTAATTTTTTGTACGAAAAAAATTAAATTTGATCAGTTTTAGTGGATGTTATTTCTATTTAATAGATTTAAATTTAAGAAATCGTTTAAAAAGACTATATTTATTGTATCACTGTAAATTTTACACTTCCAAGATGAAAACATATTGGTACATGATGCACTTGACTTGCATATACCAATAACAGAGACAAACAAAACCAGCTTTTGAAGCAATATATTAATTGTTTGAAGTGGCTAGTTGATGGCAGAACAAATCTTGCGAATTTCACCATCAGTGCCAGTTTTCAACTCAATGTTTCCCATCTTCACCATAGATTTTCCAAACTCCACGTTGAATTTCAATCCAAGCAACCCTCTTATTAAGCCCAAGTACCCCTGCACAATTTTCTGAGTGGAATCATCGTTCCAGAGGGCTTGATCAGACTGCAGAATTCCACGTCCTCTCCTCAAATTATTATAGTAAGATAAATCAAATGCTCTTTGACTACCCGTGTCTAGGGCAACGCGGTTTGAACCGTCACCGTTTTGTGGGCAAAGTGATTGTAGTTGGGAAATAAATGAAGGGTCGATGGAAGGATCAGGACCATTTGCAGTGAAGTTGTATAATCTGTTACTGAAAAACTGGCAAGCTGTTGTTCCAATGGTGTGCGCACCTGTATATTCAACAAAATAAACATAATGATATAAAACAACGTCAAATCACTTGACAATGATGACAAAAAGACAGAAAAAGATGTTACTCTAATGGGGGTATTAGATACGAATGTGTAAAAAACTATGCTTATTGTAATAACTTAGCTGTCACAAAGCAAGCTTGATACTATTATATTATATGTGAGAAAATGAGTTCAATTTTCAAACTTTAATTATGATATATTCATTCATTGACTTGAAGTGTGTAAACATGCCATTATAATGGGTGATTATTACCAAGAAGGGTGACGAGGTCTTGAGTGTTGAGGCCTTTGTCTGCGAATTTTTGCTTCTGAACATCAACAGAGTCAAAAGGAGCAGGCAAGTTATTCACGTCAGAGGCCTGTGATATGCGTCCATCTCTACGTCCAGTAGGAACCTGATAGCTCAGTCCACCGCTCTGTCATGCAAAAAATGACACAAATAAAATATAATCTCATCAACTTGCAAATTGATTAAAATATAAACTATTGTTTATAGTGCATAGAGTTTATGTTAATTAATTACCAGAACAACGGAATCACGAGCAGCAAGGGCAAGGATATCAGCACAAGACACAACACCGGGGCATGCAGCCTCGAGTTGTGTCTTTGCATCATCGATAACCTCAAATCCTCGTAAACCAAGGTTAGCAAAGTTTGTTCTTTCAGTGTTAGCACCGGAAATTAGAACAGAACCGTCACAACCTTGCACAAAGCAATCGTGGAAGTGCATCCGAAGCAATCCAGCAGCCAAAGTAGGATCAGACTTAACGTGGGATTGAACTGTTGACTTAACAATGGACTCGGCACGAGGACACGAACTAGAATAAAACCCTTGACGTGTTCCTTGGCCATGCACTGAGTTTACAGAAGCTAAAGCAAGCAAAAGAAACAGCAGAGAGTAGAAACTGCGTGGCTCCATTTTTTGTGAGGAAAGCTTTGCAAATGCAAATATGCAAAAGCAGCAGCCTAAGTGAAGTGAAATATATGAGAGGGAGTGTGGAAAAGAATGAGAGAGTAAGAGGTGTTTTATAGGGCTTGTTTGGTCAACCTTGAGAAAGTGAGTAAGCAAAGTCGGCTTTGTATCGAAAGTTGACGTGTATAATATTGAAATGATATGGCGAAGAGAGATTATACTATGAGCTTGGCTTGTGTGATGCAGTGATAATGCAAAAAGATTCATTCCGCGTGAGAGTGCAGTTTGTCAAACATTGTTTACTTTTTCTTACAGCACTTGCAAGTGGAATCTTTCTTATTGCTTTTCGCTTGTCACCTTCGTAGGCGACGAAAATGGAAGCTGGCATGAACAGTAGCAAAGAAGTTCTCCACCTTGTTTTAGCTCACCACGCACTTTCTTTTCTATCTTTAAAATATAATCACATTTTCATGTTTTCTCGACACATCTTGTTGTCATGATCACTTAGTGCGTGAATCAATTAGTACAGAATCACCGAATATTAATCGCGTTAAATGTTAGAAAACACATGAGCGTTTGTAATAATTTATTTGATTGATGCAAATGTAAGTGCTTGAAAAGTTTGCACATTTGGTTACAAACTAGACAAGTTAAGTATATATACTAGAAGAAGGAATCCGAAAAAAAAAGAAGAAGTGAAAAGCACTAACATTTTGATATTATATAAAGAATGACAATAATTGAGAAAATAATTGTGCGATAGTATATATTCATATTCATGATTACAAGCATAACATGCACGTGATTTTAAATTGCATGTATGAACCCACGACTTCTGATATCTTCTTCCCTGTAATTATTAATTAAGTAGTTAGGCAAAAGGTAACAGGTGGGTCCTTTTTGACAAATACTAAGTTAAGCATATCCACTTTATATATGTTTGTGGGACACGTCAACGTCTCCCAAACTATCCCTTAATTCACGCCTTATGATTTTGAGGGAGATTAACTTGGAAAAAAATAATAAAACTTAAAAAAAAAATTAACATAATAAATATAAATGATTCTAAAACGAGTATTATTTAGAAATAGTTGTATTTACAAGAAGGTACTTTTTTAACTACCTTTCCAGACTGGTTTGGGCCGAATCTTGTCGATTCCGGAAAAATCCAATTTATGCAATGATCGGATCGAATACTTTGGGGGGTCGATCCCTCTACCTCCACATTTTTTGCTTTCTACCTCCCCATTTTTTTTAATTTTTGTTATATTACAAATATAACCTTTTTTGTACTCTCTAATTTACTTTTTTAATCCTTTCTTATTTATCTAATCCTAGATTTACTTTCCCATTTGACTCCCTTCTTCATGTAACACAAAACCCCCCACTCCCATTTTCAATTTCACTTCCCTTTACTTGTTTTCATTTTTTTTAAACTCTGACTCCCAACTCCAGTCCTCTGTTCATCTGTGCATTCAGTGGTGGTGTGGCCTGGGTGTGCGGCGGTGCGGCGAGTTTGTACGACGGTGGGGTGGCGGTGGTGCTTCGCTTCTGCCTCGAGAGGTTAGTTTTTCGTCTCTTCTTCCGATTGATAGAGAAATTTTGTTCGTTTCGGTTTCTTCTTGGCGCATATATGTTGCTATTTCTGCCAGAGCTTATTTTTTCGTTTCGTTTCTTGAGTGTTGTCATTTCTGTTTGTTTTTTTTAATATATGTAATACAACGTTTCAGTGTTGCGTGTTGTTATGTATTTCAGTGTTTCAGTGGTAGGAGGAAGAAGACGCCAGGCATCTGAAACGGATGTGGATATCCGTCGACGGATATCGACATCCGTCGACGGATATCGACATCCGTTCAAACCAAAGCACAGAAGGATTGGAAGAAACAAATGAAACCGAACGAGAGAGCATAAGGTGAGAAAATAAAAATTAGGTTTTTTAAGTGAAATTAAAATTAACATATAAAATAAATTTTACTTAAGGGTATAATAGAAATATAGATAAAAAATAAAAATATAAATAATAAAAGAAGGGATAAAAGTGGGATGGAGAGGTGGAGGCCCAAAATGTAAAAGTACAGGGATCAACACCCACATTTGGGCATTGCTCCCTGCACCTCTCCACTTGCTTCCTACACCTCCCTCTTCCATTTCTAGTCTTTGTTCTATTTTTTCTATTCCTATTTTATCCTTAAGTAAAAATTTATATTTAGTGTTAAAATTTTATGATTTCATTCACTCACCTCCACATAACCTATTTATTTTCTTTTTATCTGAATGCTTTCATATTTCATCTTTATTCTTTCTTCTTTGAAATTATTTATCGTATTTTCTCGTCGTATTTTATTTTTGTGGTGTGAAAGTGTGGTAAGTGAGAGATTGCTTAAAAAGATTGTCTCAAAAAATCCTCAGAAGAACAAAGTTCAATTATATCTGTACGGTTGGTGGTTGGTGGTGTACTTGGTGATGGTGCTCTTTCGGAGCTTTTAACAAAAGGGAGCTTTTAACAAAAGGGAGGCGGGTGTTAAAAAGCGACAAGGGAGGTACGTAGTTTTTTAAGATTTGTTTTTATTAATTTTATTTTTTTAATTTTTTTTTATTAGTTATATTTTTTTTAGATTTGTTTTCATTAGTTTTATTTTTTAAGATTTTTTTTATCCGTTTTGCTTTTAAGATTTCACGTATTTGAATTTTTTTAATTATTTTTATTTTATAAGATTTGTTTTTATTAGTTTTATTTTTTAAGATTTGTTTTTATTAGATTTTGTTTTTATTAGTTTTATTTTTTTAGATTTGTTTTTATTAGTTATATTTTTTTAGATTTGTCTTAGGAAAAACACTTCTCAATATTTTTTTTTCAGAACAGGACATAAGTGAATTTCTAACTTGATTGATATGAACCTACCGTAAAAGATGAAGAACTCCATGTTAACATTTCACAGAAAAGGTTAATGTTTAATAGGATATGTAATGCATAAATATTGTTATAACATTATAGAAAATAATGGCTAAAATTCCGGGTTTCAAATCATCAAAAGAGACTTATCAATTATTTAAATTACAACATATAATCAAATTTATCTGCTATAAACTAAAAATGCCGATGAGAAAACTATAAACTAAAAATTATATCGTGAACTAATTTATAAATTGAAATAAATGATAAATATACTTTCAAATAAATAAGTATTAATAAAAAAAATTCTAAAGCAAAACAGAATGCAAAAAAAATAATTTTGGAGGAAAAAAATCATTGTTTACCTAACAAAATAGCCTAAAGGGTAAAAAAGAAAAAAAGGGAAAGAAGAGAGGGCAAAAGTGGGATTTGACTGTGTATATATAGCGGGTTGCGTCTTTCTCACATTTTCTCACAAAATCGTGTTAAAGGTGAGATCTTTAATTCAATTAGGTTACCATATCCGATATGTTTAAATTCAGTTTTTTTTTTTTTTTTTCTTTTAATTGGGATTATCTTGGCTAAATTAACAACCTTTTTTAATTGTTCACAAATTTCAAGATTATATAGTCTTCAATTTTTATTTTTTATTTGTTGTCGCTGAGTATCTTTTCCTTTCTTTCTCTCTGCCAATCCCTCCCACCGTAAGTCTTTTAAAACCCGAGTAACATTAATATACTGTTGGTCTAGAAGTCCTCGGAAGTAAGTGATGTGATTACTTATCACAAACTGCATAAAGAATAACATTAATATACTTATTTATATAATTGTTTTAGTGGTTATTTTTTTTTTATTTACAGATGGTTCCAGAGGTAACTAAAGAGATTCCAAAGTTAACAATGAATTTTGACAAAAAGTGGATACCTGCAGAAGCCCAATTTTTTAGAAAAATGATTGAAGGTGTTTGTATGGCCGCTGTGGTAATTTTAAGTCTTACGGACACCAACTAAGTTATCAGATTTAGTTTTGGGATAATAATTGCTTCAGCTCTTGTGGTTATTCCGAAGGTTATCATCACAGAAGACATAACCCTCTCACAACAAAGTCTACTCAAAATATTGACACACGGTTTTACAATGAGTTTAGCATTTTTTGCAGGTGGTATGATAGTCATTATTCCTACTCATTTTTTCTATCATTATAAACTTGGAAGTATTTTCATTTTAATAATTTCAATTATTGCAATAGTGATACTTGGAAGGATAGAAACTTATTTTAGGAAGGAATCATATGTTGACTATTGTTCTGTAGTTGTCGTTATGTTTGTGTTATCAGTCATCCTTTCAGTTTTATTTAACAGGAATTTCTAAAGTATTATCTGGAGTTTCTTTAAGTCAAGTCATATCTAGAGTTTAGATTTTTGAGACAAATATGATGTAATGACAATTATTAAATTATTTTGTTTTTCCTGTTTTCTTTTGAATGACAATTATTAAATATATGCATTTTGTTTTTACTGTGTGTTTTCTTGTATTTTGTTTTCCTTATTTCAAGCATTCTAATAGGAAACAAGACAAATGAAGAGGTTAGTGTTATACCTCATTCTTGAGGATGGATAATATCTAGGATAAATATGAATAATTAAACTAGAGCTTGGAACATAAAGATATTTAAGAGTTGTAAAATTTTCTAGATGTTTTGGAATTTCTCCAGATAAGTCTTTTCTTTTTCTTCTTTGTTTTGGTTTGAAGGTGTAACGCCCCGGTAACTTAACCATGGAGTTCCTATGGGTTAGGCTACCGAAAAACAAATGTATTTTGGTGATATGAGTAGCCAAATCAATTTCTTTAATCCTTCAACCGTATATTCCCATACATATACAATCTTTAGATCCCTCTCATTTCATTTCGATGTATGTTCGATTTATCCATGTACCCCTTCCACTGAAAGTTTGCCAGGAGTCGTTCCTTGTTCGTGCCCCCTGCACCATGCCTCTTGCACTGACGATCACTCTCCGCCCTCGTTAGTGCCCGGGTGTCACATGCCCACACTGGTTCGTCCTCGAACCACATCGTATTGGGAGAGACTAGACTCTGATACCAAATGTAACACCCAGGAGTCTACCTATAAAATAGGATAATGCTTCCATACATAATTTTTAATGTCAACTCGTTCTTTTTGGACATTCAAACCACTTTATTCATATAGTATCACTGGTGCAAAAATCAAGAATCATAAACGATGTACTTACAAAATGAAAAAAATTCAAAACAAAACATTTATCGAAACATAAGTTTGAAAAGAAAATCTAAATAAAAAAATCCATAAAATCCCAGAAGAATATTTTCCCTTCTCTCGACGAACTACTGCATTCCAGCATTATCTGCAACACCATCTGCTCCCGTACAAGTACGATCATTGAAGGTGGAAACCACAACCACAAACATGCAAGGGTGAGTAACCAGAAATATCAACATAGCTTTTAACACTGTAAATCAACATTAAGTATAAATTATAACAAGTCAAAACAACACATTTCCACTCCAAAGAAAATATCACAATCAATTCATTCATAAACCAATGTCATTTCCTTGTACTTTGTCGTCCCAACCTGTTACGCAAAACAGGGCGATTCGAGTCGTCCTCCATCACAACTTCAGACCTATCTCCCCGACTTATCGAAAAGTCCTTTAGGTGAGACATTCACCTCCTTTCGCAAAAGGAAGTGACACTCGAATCTCTGTCTCTATATGAGACCCACCATCCTTATTGTATCGCAACATGAAAGGCCCACACAAAACGACAAAAGTATGAGGAAATAACAGTTTCATGTTTATATCACAATTTCATGCACATTCTCATTATCATACATCCTTCCATAAATCATAAAATTTATCTCACTATTCTCAAAATATACATAATCTCAATAATATACATTGTTCACCAATTACAAGACTCATAATACAACCTTAATATTTTTCATACATATTTCCAATATCACACATCGCTAATGAATCATAAGATTTATAACTAACATCTCAATCCCTTTCACATGTACTTTCAGTAATATACATATAACCATTAAATTCGAAACGTAATACATAACAAAATTTCAATCGAAGCAAAGAAACGGAAAACACAATTATCATGTTATAGATACACAACAAAGCACCCCTTTTTACCACCTGACTAACACATAAAATAAAAAATTCCTTATCTATCACGTAACCACACTTTATTACATATATATAAAATTTATATTATAATAATGTTAAGTTACGTAACTACCTCCTGCTTATATATATACTTATAAATTCATAATATATTAATATATTATATTATATAAATTTAAGTATATTATTCTCTAGAGCTAAACTAGTAAAGCCTTTCCAATATTAAAATGACCGTGCAAAAATGAAAGGTTCATACCCTTTTTACCTTTTCCTTATTCTTCAATCTAAATGACCCCCCCCCCCCCCCTTTTTTTTTTCCTATTTTGCATGCAAAAGTCTACATCCTATTGGAAAGGACAATGATATTTTAACAACACTTTTTAATAACTTTTTTGACAACAGGGTACATGTCACTATTTCATTCGTCTGTTTGAATTTATTTTAAAAAAATATTTGAAATGAACCAACCACAAATTGTCACGTATATGTTATCAAAAAATTGTCAAAAAAGAGTTGTAAAAGAGAATTTTTTCTATTGTAAAATACCTATCATACCTACCACCTTTCCTTCTTATACACTCACTGGTTTCTCACTTACTACAACATACACAACTTTGAACATCAACCAACCCCCAACCAATCCTCCCTTCTAACATACAACACTCTCATTCACGTGAACCATAACGCGCCCATGATGCAGAACTTCTCCTTCCCATGCAGAATGCGAGAAAACTAAACCTCCTTACGGACAACTTCCCCACCAGTAAACGTAAACTCCAACCCAAACCTTTCTCCAAAACATTCTCTCTTTCTCTTTTACTACTGTTATGACCCCTTACACATCTCTTCATAATATGCCACACAAATAACCCTTTCCTCCCTACCATTTTCACAATCAAATAAACGAAACATTTATCAAATAAACGAAACATTTATCCAAAATGGAAAAAGTCTCTTTAATAACCTTTTTTTGATAATGACCGTCTATGATTGGTCCATTTCAAATATTTTTTTAAACATAAATTCAGAGAAAAGAGTTGCCAAAATATCATTATCCATAAAAAAAAATAAAGAGTTTTCTCTTTTCTCTCTCTTACTTCCCATAACACCATAATGACCCACCTCTTTTCCAATCACACTTTCGTGGTCCCTACCATAACCTCATCAGAATAAAAAGCCTTACCAGATTGCAAGAATTTGTACACGAGTCATGCACATACAAAAGCCCACTCATCTATTACGAGGTCAACTCAAATTCTTTGAGATAATAACACAAATATTAGTATATAAGGTTTTCTTCAAAAGTTTTGAGATTTAATAATAAAACTAAATTTAAATAAATTCATATTCATTCTACCATAATTTCATTATCCAATAACACATCACAATTGACCATAAAGTATTATAAATCACACGAATAAATAAAATACTAAAATCAATAGTTATTTTATTTATTGCGAATCTTACATGTTCAAACAGCATTTAAGAAATTTATGTAGTTTCTCTCAAATAAGTAGTTTGTTGCAACTATATTCTTTTTCGTATTTAAGTTTTTTGGATAAAAAAAACACGGATTAAAAGAAAATTTTATTAAAAGTCACCACAAAAGAATTTATTCATAATCAATATAAAGTTCTCTCAAATTTTACTTTTAAGTTATAAAGAAGTTTTTTTTTTTATGTTATTTTATTGCAGAAATTACGTTGAAGAAGCACCAGAAATGAAAAATTTATAAGAAAATGAAATTAGTATTCTTATAAATTAAAAGTTGTTGAGAGATAAGTTAAATTATAAAAATCCCCTCTTATGATTTATAAAGTATACTTTTAATTTATTTATAAATTAATTTTAACAACTAAAAAATATTATTTCGTTTGAGAAGTGGTTGGTCCAACCATAGTTTTCAGCAATAAATTAATTAAAAGGGACAAATAGTGAATGGATGAGCCATTTTTTATTTGATCTAATCTTTTTCACAATTTGTAATTAATAATAGGGTGATGTTTATGGGACAACTACTTTAAAAATTCTAAACCAAAATAAAAATAATAACACTACTTAATGATGTTTCACTCACTTTTTTCTTTGAAACAATACATATATATATATATATATAATAATTTATATGATATTTATTCTATTTAGTTTTTTTTTTTTTCTCGTCTTCTCTCCCTATAGTCGACACTGTGAGCAAGCTAATAATGATTTTCTTTTTCTTTTTCTTTTTGCAAGATTTCACTCATTGTTAAGTTTTTATAAAATTTACACATTAGGCGTCATACATGTTTATTTTAAAATTTAAAATTTAAAATAGATATTATTTATTTTAAATATATAAATAAAATTTATAATAATGTTATTTAGGTTGGATTTTTTAGTATGTATTTCCGATCCATCTGTTAAATTAAAAAGAACAAAAAAAATTTTGAATATGGATCACAAGATCATCCAAATAAAAACTTGTAATACAATTGAATAAACTTGTTTGCGACTTTTTGAAAAAAAAAAGAAAAAAAATTCTTCATAAACTAAAAAAAGCTTATATATAACAACTAATTTATACATATAATTTTTTCTAATTTTACTTTTAAGTTCTGCATAACTTAATTTTAACTCATACGAAGGGTATTTGATTTTTTCTTCTTTGATTTTCTAAGATTCTTTATGAAGAAGTCTGTATTAAAATATGGTATAACTTCTTAACCAAAGCATTTGCCTTAGTACCACAGAATTTCATTATTAATAATTATATTACTATTTAAATATTTCATCCATTTTTGCTGCGTCATAGAAATATTATATTTTTTATTTAAGAAAATAAATTGATTGATACTTTTATTGATAAGTAAAACTTTAAATTCAATTATGGATAAGATTAATAGAATAATAGCTTGAACAAATAATAAAAACAGACGAGTTAAATCAGTTTATAAAATAAAATTTTTATTTACTAAATTAATTTTATTTATACTAATACATAGACTTTCAATTTTACTTTTTAATATAATATTAATCTTAATTAATTTACACATTTACTGTGCTTTTATAAATAGAAATCAATTAATTTAAATAAATAATTTTATTTGGAAATTTTAGACAATTATCCATTTCTACTTAAAAAAAAAGTTTTATTTTTGTTTGTATTATGTTCAATTCATAAACAAAAGTGGCAACAGCATCGAATCTTGTATTAATTTTCTTGAAGGAGGACAATAATGGCCGTCCTGAGATTGAGAGTAACAAGAAGAAGTTGACAGCTCCAAGGTTATAAACTTCATACCTACACTGTCTGATAACATCTATATACAAGAATTTTAGTATTCTCAGGAGAATATGATGAGTAGATACCCTTGTTATTGTCTGCACTGCAACTAGGTATTCTTTATGTCCTTTTAACTTTAACGCTTCCTACTTCCATTCATTGGAGACATGGTTTCATCTACCAGTTAACTCCATTTTCACTCGTAAAACCTTCATACCAATAAGCTTCACATCTCGTAAACCTTCATTAATGAATATTTCATTCATTATCAATGTGGTTCTTCTGCTTGCAATTATACTGCTCTTGCTGCTTTACTACAACACATACACGAGGCTGAATAAAATAGTGAAGGGGCAGATTCACACAGTCATAGAAAAAGAGGATGACGTGGAGATCGGTGTTGAAAAGAAGATAGAGATAGGAGAGGGGACAGTGATTATGACAGTGGAACAGAGAAAGGGGCTGATATTCTTTAATGATAACCAGAAATTTCAAATGGGTGAACTTCTTAGAGCTTCTGCTGAGCCTCTGGGTCATGGGATCTTGGGAAACAGTTATAAGGCTATGCTGAATGGTGGACCTACCATTGTCGTCAAAAGGCTAAGGGACTTGAAGCCATTTACAAAGGAGGAATTTGAAAAGATAGTGAATGCGATTGCTGATATGAAGCACCCCAATTTGTTGCCTTTGCTAGCTTACTACCATTCCAGAGATGAGAAGCTCATGCTTTACAGTTTTGCAGGGAATGGAAATCTTTTCTCCCGACTTCATGGTGATTTACATCAACTTGCTCCATTTTTTTAGTTTGATATGTGTATCTTTATGTGCCCTGAAAAGCTGATGACATTTTCAGATAGAGGCGGAAACAGGGCTCCGTTCAGTTGGAACTCAAGATTGTCAGTTGCAAGAGGAGTGGCTCGAGCATTGGTGTACCTGCACCTCAACCACAAGTTCCAAAACGTTGTTCCACACGGCAACTTGCGGTCTTCAAACGTACTATTCGATGAAAACGATGCGGTTCTTGTTTCTGACTTCGGTCTTGCCTCCTTGATAGCACAACCTATTGCAGCTCAGCACATGGTTGTTTACAAATCACCTGAATATGGGTACGCAAGAAAGGTGACGATGCAATCCGATGTGTGGAGCTATGGTTCACTTTTGATAGAGCTTCTGACAGGAAAAGTATCTATTAACTCGGCTCCACAAGGAACGAATGGCGTGGATCTATGCAGTTGGGTTCATAGAGCTGTGAGGGAAGAATGGACTGCTGAGATATTTGACAAAGAAATATCTGGGCAAAAGAGCGCACTTCCTGGGATGCTGAGGTTGTTGCAGCTTGCAATGCGTTGCATTGAGAGGTTCCCTGAGAAGCGGCCTGAGATGAGAGAGGTGATGAGAGAAGTGGAGAAAATACAGGCCCCAGTGATCACTGAAGATGATGACGATGTGTCTGGGGATAGGTCCCTAACTGATGATTCTCTTTCAACCAGTACCTCTATCATTGGAGATGAAAGATAGATTATGATACCCATTTGACTTTTAATCTTGTTTTAACATCAAGGTACACGTTATTATGCATGTTTGTTTCTCTTTCATAGTAAACTTTTAAATCCACTCTTATCTCGCCATTTACTACAGATGAAATTGCATTCATTTGGTCTGATTTCATCTCATGTATTTTCGTCTGAAAACAAGCCTGACCAAAGTATACAGTAGTACTTCCTAACGGCCCAAAAATTCTACCAAGACCTTATGAAGAAATAAAATATACAGAAATACTTCATCATATGCCATGTTGCATGAACATGTATGACTGAAAGATATACAACAAGACTAGCATAAAACAAGTTATCTACCAACTTTCTAGTTAAAATAAATTATTGCCTCTAAAAACCTCAAAATAAATATTTTCAATATTTCTTAATATTTATAAAATACTAAGGCAATACTTATAATATTAATGCGTACAGGTGGTAAGATAGCCAAAATAATCCAGTAAAATTCTGATTAAAAGTTGGTTTATGAGTTGCAACCCAATTAGGTTCCAACTTTCAAGGGTGGAAGACAGATTTAAATCCAGTAAAATTCTGATTAAAAGTTGCCACTAGGGAGTCCAATAATCGGTAATCTGGAAACAAATAACAGTGACAGACAATAAAAAAAAAACACAAGAACTTAAATAAGTAGACCTTACAAAAACAAAAAAAGGTCAAGTTACTACTGAAGTCTTGGAGTCCATTTCACGTCTCATAATTTTATTGAAAAAAGGTCAAAGAAGTGATTCCTTCCAGAAAAATAAATGGTACATTCAAGAGAGACTACTTTCAGATTAATCTGATGAGTTGGTGGGCTGCGCGATGATAGTGACAATTCGGATGAAAATAATTACGAGCGTGGCACTGCTCTAAATCATCGTATATGCTACCTTATGACGACGATTAGCACAAATTTACATCAGTATTATGGCATTAAATGCAAAAATGAATTACAAAATTAACTAAGGGATCCGAGTAAGCCCGAAATAATTATACATCATCATGTACGACGATGATTGGAAAAGTAAAAATTGTACATCAAAACCAGTCAATGCTGGTTTCACCTTCATTAGGTGTTGTTTCCCCCGGAAAACTTGTTCTCCAATCCGGCTGAAGAATCTTCTTGACAGACTTGTTTCTCAGTCTTTACTGGTAGATTGACCACTGATCCATGATGTATCTGCCAATTAAACTAGAAAATGAGAGTAGGACCAAACTGTAATTTTCTACTAAAATGTCAAAAATTCATGAAAGCATACCGTGGCTCCGGATTTGAAAGGTAAAGTTTCGTTAGGAAGCAAAATTGATGGATCTGAAGGCCTGTGAAACAGTAAGTGTGCTACAGACCGATCGATGGGATTTGTGTTAGTTTCCATGTCCATTAATCCGGTACACCTGAATGAAGCTATGTGTTATCCAAAACATTAATTCATAAACATGGTATTTTGAGATAGATCCAAAAAATAAATAACGTCAGTACGTGAATAAAATAATAGCATAATACATCTTTGGAAACATTACAAAGGCCAGATACGTAGCATACAAAACTACGAACATTCTAAGTCATGTCATACCTTGTAGTGAAGAAAAATATAAGTCTGAAGCAAAGAAAGTGAGTGATACCTGCTTGCATCCTGCACCATCATTGCTTTGCATGCTTCATTGTCTCCAATGCAACCATTAGCATTATTGTTGTGTCTTTGCTCAGCACTCTTAGCCAAGCGGTATAGACTGTCCCTTATGCACAGTTTGGTTTTAATATCCAACTGCATCAAGCAAATTTTAGGTGTGATGTGATAGACAATTACAATCAATGAAGCCACAATTTCCAGTAACGAGTCACATGCAGGTAAACTTAGCATCATGACTTCGAATCTTCAGTTTTTCTTTTTCTTTTTTCTTGAAAAGTGCTAACTACTAGTTTCGTGGCATCAGCTTTGTTTATTTAGTATGCAACATCACCACTTAAAATAAATTATTAAACACAGCATACGCTGATATGTTACCAATCCAAAGCAGACTCAGGTCCAACGATGTAAATCAAATAAGCATTATATCAGCCGACTCCCTGTATAGGTAGGGGCAAAAAAAGGCAACCACCTAGTGCTTGCTATATAGATTCAACCGTGACCCGTTAAAGATCTATTATCCGCAGCCTTACCTTGCATTTGCCAGAGGATGTCACCACAACTCAAACCTGTGAGCTGTTAGTCACATGACAGCAACTCCAACTAAAGAACATAACAAAAACTTGCACAATAAACAAAGATGGAAAAATTGCTGAAAACTAATAGTTATGACAAGTACAAATCTTTAGTTCTTCATTTCAGGCTTTGCCTTAAATTCTTGAATATTACAGTAAAAATAATAAATTTGATAATCCTTTCTGCTGCTTAAACCCCGAGTAGATTTTTTCCCGTTCCTTCCATTGAATATCTTGTGAGAACAACTACAAACCTTTCCCCCTTCATTTATATCAAGAATATAATTTTTTTTTAGTCAGGCTGACACCCTAATGTAAGAAAACACTTTGGGTACATGGAAATCATTGCAGCTATCATTCTTCAAACATTACCATCATATATTTTCCGAAATCAATTAGGAAATGTGTTAAACACCATTAACAGGTAATTGCTATTAAACACTAGATCGAAGTTTTTTCATTTTTTCAAAGAACTGTATGCAATGCCCAATATTCAACCATTCCAAACTGTCATCAACTCTACCCTAAGAGCTTTAGTTATTAGGGGGGTGCAAGATAAGGACTTCATACATCTAATAAACCGATCCAATACCCCTTGGAGAAACTACATAATGACTTTATATGTAATAGAATATTAAAAAACGTGGATGGCAATGCCAAACTTAACCTATGACTAGACTTGAAAAAATACTTCTCCCAGAAATGGAATCTGCCTGAGAGGATAAAATACTTCTTCTTGATTTGCAAATAAAACATTGCCAACTGATAAACTATAAACTTAAATGCTATTTCTCTTACTAAGTATTAGTGGTCAAAATCAAAGCTAACCATTTCAATACATGTTTAGAGTTCAGTGTTGAGCAGATAAATATAATATACTCATTCCTCTCAAGATAAAAAATATGTAAAGAACAAACAGGAGCAAACTTGAATAAGATTCAGATACCTGATCCATGATCTGTTGCAGGTGGCAAAAGCTAGTTGCTTCAAGTGAGGTTTGGTCCAGAACAGAGCCCATGGATGAGCTTTCCTGCACTGCTGAAGAATCTATTTCTGGTGAAAAGCCTAGGCTGACTCCCTGGACTTCACTATGACCTTCGTTGTCATTTTCAAACTGGTGACCTATTTGCTGAGCTGAACCAGGACTATGAAGTGGTATTTGATTTGGCGTATTATCATTTTTGAAACTGCTGGTTAACGGAGGTCCATCACAGCATTGGTACAACTTTTCTCTGTTTTCAAACGTTTTCAAGGCGGCAGCATCCAAAGAATGACCATGAGATTCAATGTTTGACGCATACGATGACTCTTTAACAGAAGGAGACAGATGTCCGTCATGCTCAGATCTTGATCCAGATAAAGTTGGAAACAGGGAACTGTGATTTGGAGCATGACTATAGTCTGGGAGTCTTGTAGGAATTTTTGCCTGTATACACCCTAGAGAATCAGAATCTACATTCACCTTATGTTTCTGGATGCTATCAAGAGATGTAACTCCACTGGAAGACGTTCCAAACGGTTGCTTTGTATCTGCATATTGCTCAGGAGGTGCGTAAGGATGAACAGAACCTCCATTTTGTAGGTAACAGTTTTTTCGCCTTCCCGCTGATGGCTTTGGCAGCTTCCTCTGCGGCTGTAAAACAAAAATTATAGGTGATGTAATAGTTAGGAGTCAACTTAGTTCAGTTTAAGGGCTCACCCTAATAAAATGGATTTGGAATATTTCAGTTTACTATTACAACTTACAACGAAACCCAGTAAATCCAACAAATTACCCTTGAAAGTGAAATGAAACAATTGATGATTTTTTGAGTATAACATAAAGGTCTCGAACCCAATTTTAATCAGAAAATAAAAAGCAGTGTAACATGAAAAAACATAATCTATATCAAACAGCGGTACATTATTATACTTGAAATGTCAAATATAATCAGTTCTGCGAAAGCTCGTGATAGACTTGTATTACCATATCCAATAGTTGAATTTAATGGCATTAATAATTTTTACCAGGTCACAGGCATGTGTCAAAACATACTTTGAGAAGACCACTACAGAAGATTGTTCAAACAATCCCGAACCCTCCCCCACTTCCCATATTTAGGTAAAAGAATTCGCATCACGTGTTTTTGCTCCATAATTAAAAAGTTGGGAATTCAGAACCTATATTAGAAGATAGAGAAAATATAATGAAATAAAATGAATGGGTAACCAACCTTTTCTTTGGGTAGCAAGTCAACTATATCACCAGATTTCATATCTGACTCATTCTCACTGAACATTGATAATGGAACAGGTACACTATCGTCAATAACATCCATTTGAGAACTGTTTTTTTCATCAAGAGGAGATGATCTTTCATTGGAATCTTTTGAAAGACCTACCAAATTTTCCTTAGAATCCATTTTATAATCTGTTATACTTTTCAATGGACTCATTTCTGCATATGAAAACTTAAAGTCAGACTTCAATGCATCATCAGAACCTTCAGCACCATGAGAAGATGAGAGCCAGCAGAACTCTTCTTCATTGTTGAGGCTTCCAGTTCCAAACGTTAAATCACAACTTCTGAAATTTAAAAAAGTGATATTTATATTTAAAAGGATGATTGCAATGAATTGATTAGCATTTCAAAACAAAGGAAAAGATAAGGAAATTTCTGCCAAATAGGAGAGTTTCTTACAACATCCTGTCAACATCTTCAAAGTTTCCTATATCTAACCACCCATCATTATCAAGAAAACTGAGTTCATTGTCAGCTTGGGATATGTGATTGATTGGATATTGACAGACACTGTCATTTCCAACCACACACTTGTCTCCCAAGATAGTATCATCTTCACAGAGCTCACATCCACCAGAATCTAAATTGCTGCTCTTGAAGCACTGATCAGACATGCCTGTTTCATCTAAAGTTGGCCTTTTGGCTTCTTTACTTGAGTCACCAACACGAGAAGAAAACACAGCTTCCGGTGTATGAGACCAGGAATCCTTTTCTAGCATTTTCTCGTTCTGAGTCATATTTTCTAAGTACAATTCCTCCTTATCCTGAGTACCATAGCTATTAGCAGAATCACTACTTCCGATACCGTGTAATTTATGAAGTGAATCCGTACAGATATCTCCCTGTATTGTTAACTGTTTATTATGCTTGTCACCGGCATGGGGCACTGTATGATCATCACATTCACCAAATCCATCCCACACGTTATCTTCAAGCTGTAAAACAAAGGCACAATATAGGAGAAATACTCAAATAACTACGCATCACATATTGTAACAAATAGATAAACATAAGACATCAAACCTGATAAAGAGAGAAATAACAAGCACGAGACATATAAATTTGTTAAAGCACATACAAGTACAATCCCCACCGTTCTGTTAGAATTGGCAGGAAAGAGGAAACAATAAATAACAGTACAACCATAACTTTTTTCATTATTCATAAAAAAGGATAAGTTCTAGAATAACTTTTAATAGAATGTTCACCTTACAAAACAAGAACCTTGTCATCGAAGATTCAAACTGAAATTCAACAAAAGCCTAACTCAGGCCCGATACAGGGCTATTCAAACAAGGAAACACATGCTGCTGATTTCGGCAAAAAGTAGAAGAAATGTCGTACAGATTTAGTGTTCAAATTTATCATTAACAAGTACTGTGCACTTCAAATTAACTGTAACATTAGCTACCCCCACCACCAATGACAAATCAACATCTACCTTTTCAAGGCTAGTACTTCAGAAGTTTATCAATAATTATCAAGCCAGATCTTTATATCTAGCTGTTTTGAGATTGGATTGCACAACAGCCTGCTAATAAGATTATGCTACAGACAGAAAGTTCATTTCATATAACAGTGATATTCAATCAGAAATAGCAATACTACTTCAACAAAAACATCTAAGGAAGTCCAAACAGATATAATCAATAACATTACAGAATGGTTCACATTATACAAGTAACAAAAGAACATTTTTCAGTTATCACATACATCTGCCACTGAGTATTAGCTATAGTACAGTCATGTTTCTTCCAGCTCACAACAAACTGTTCAATATTGAGTGCATAGCTTTAGGGTGATGTATAAAGAAATGAAAATCTTGGGAACCTGGCCGAATATATATTCTGCATAATGTAAAGATTGGAATTTGAACCAGAGAAAATTAATACAAGTCATTGCACTGTAGCAGTTTACTATGGCACAAGAATATTATACTTAAAATAGTGGAGTTGAATTTAACTATAATAGTCTATACCTCGTACATACAGATGTTTGATATTCCGCTGAGACTTTTTATCCACCATTAAAGATACATTCAACTGGTTGATCCAATATCATGCTACTATAATTATATCTGCCATCAAAGTCCAAAGGTGGCTTTTCAATTACAGAATATGCAAATAAAAAACATGGCTTAACTTCTTAAACCATAAGTTTGAAAAATCATTGAAACAGAACCAATGCTAATCAGTGCTAGCATATGCATGGAGCTTAAAAATTATGAATAGAAATTACCATTAATACCTACAGGCTACAGCAGCCAACAGTAAATTCTTAATGTTAGGCTAACACACTAGCTATGGCATTGTGAGTCTTAGCAAGGCCAGCTAGTACTTGTATCACCACTACCACAACACGCAGATATCCCCTCATCTCTATATCCATTAGAAATTTCCAATACCAATCCCCTCATCTCTGTTTACTATAAGTATGATAACATCAAATTTGGAAATTTTGAATATAAAAGTAATTTGCCAATAATTTAAAATTTTTATTAATTTTCCAATAAAAGTATTTTAGTTCAAAAAATACATATAACAGGCATTACAGCTCACACTACGCATACTAGGTCTCAAAATTATAAAAGGGAATCCAAATGGTTCCTGCTTCAAGTTTTAACAGCTTGACAAACATTCTTTATTCTTTTTTTATGGTAAAGTAGATCATGATGGCCAAAACATTAACCAGCCCAGTTTGACAAAAAGAACTTATTATCTAAGGATATTCTTTATTGTATAATTATCATCTCCTATGTTGAACTTTCGCGATCCCAGAATCTCATTCCCTTAAGGCCCTCATGCCTTCAACTTATCAATCAGCCACTGTTGTTCTCTTCTTAACTTTAAAATTCATACAACTTCATCTTATTTAGCAACTTACTACGAATTTAGGCAGTAAAATACACCATAAATCCAGAACAAATCAGCTTACCAAACACAAAACGATTGAGTGACACCCAAAAATTTGAAGATCCAGAAAACAAAAATATCATTTTCACCATTCCCATAATTGACAAATATTGCCCCAACCGAATTGTTAAGTTATACTAAAAAAACGCCAAAATACCAAAATTAAAATAAAAAACGAAAATCAAAGAAATTAAAAAATAAAAATCACATATACTAGAAGGCATGTGGAGGTGACAACAACCTGCTAGTTGCTGAAAAACAATAATTATCATAATATTGATAAGGAATTTTAAAACTGACTTTGGTGTAGTTTACATCCTACAACTACAAAATAAACCTTTAAAGAGAAGAAGAGAAGCGTGAAGAAGTTCTGTTGAGGAGGTATTTTCCATTTGAGGGTTAGTTTCGGTATAGATGAAAGTAAAACACTACAGCATGCA
>NC_028360.1:19598297-19675437 GCF_000741045.1 Vigna radiata var. radiata | reverse complement strand
TGTGCATTTAATGTCATCAAGAACTAAACATGCCAATGCGAAGAGGAAAATATTTCTGAAATTGAATACCTTTTTGGCCTTTTTGTCAGCAAGATCACAGAATCTTCTTCTGGTCTACATATGCAGGCTATTAACCTCTCTCAATGGCGATCGTCCATCAAAAATTTCTTCAGGTTTTTTGGTTATGGGAGTAATATGAAGACCATTTGTACCATCTCTAGCAGACTCGTGTGACTTATCACAAACTACTGAACCCATTGCTGTTTCATTTTCATCTTCAGAAGTATTCAACAGATTCCCCAGCATCTCCACCAATTGCGTATCCCGACAAGAGAACTCACCAATTTTGCCAAAGATGTCTTCAAAATGTGCCAACATATCTTCTCTATTTGTTGATAAGTTCATGATCTCTTGGAGCAAATTTCCGTTCTCAAGCTTGAGCTCTGCTATTACGCATGACATGGTCTGCTGTTTATCCATCAATTTTTCATTTTCAAACTTCCTCGCATCCATTGATGCTCGAAGCTGCCCAGCTTCTTGTTTTAAATGGAAGAATGCTTCTTCTAATTTCACTATTCTGATGTTCTTTTCTTCAATTTCTAACATTGCCAGATATTCTGCATTTTTCAAGGCATCCCTAAGCAAACTGACCTCAACCCAGTTTTCCACTTGTTTTGAGAACGAAAAAGAGAGCGCATCTAACAAATCTTGCTCTGATGTCGTAGCTAGCTCCTGAAAGTGCTCTATAGTTCGTTCCTTCTCGTCTTTAATCTTCAAAAAAATCTCTTTTTCCTGTTTGAGGGTTTGCTCTGCTTCCAGCTGTGCATGAATTGCAACTTTTAATCTGTTTTCCGTGGATTCTTGTTTCAAGTACGCGATGTCTATTTCTTTCTGTAGATCCTTTATGCAACATTCCTTATCCTCTACAATTTGGATAAGACCCTCTTTCTCCTGATTGCATCTTTCCACTTCCTTCATTTTCTCTGCATTGCAACTTTCCACTTCCTTCGTTTTCTTTGCATTGCAACTTTCCAATAAACCAATCTGCAGTAGAAGGTCTTCAGTTTTTTTCTCCTGATCCTTGACAATACAGAGAAGGTTTTCATTGGCCTGCTTAAGGGCTTGTTCATTCTCCATTTTTGATTCCAGGGAAGTTTCCATCTCTTTAATAGTTCCCTGAATTTCTTCATAGGAAACTTTAAGGGTTGCGGTTGCAGACTCCCTATCCTGTACCTCATAATCTAATCGAGATATTTCATCATTTTTACAGGTTATTTCAAGTTCCAGCTTTTCTAGAGCCTCAAAAGCAGCACTTCTTTCATAATGTAGTGTATAGTCCATCTGCATTAGTTGCTCTAACAACATGAGCTCACCCTCAGATGATTCCTCGAGCTTTTTCTTGTATTGTTCAAGCTCTTCCACCAGCCGAGAATGTTGTAGTGCCATACTTTTCGGAGAATTGTCTTCCACTTTCAATTGCTCTGTAGAAATTAGAATCCTATTTTCGTTCCCTTTGACACCAAATGTTGCTTTCTCAGAGTCTGCCCTGAATGATTTGGAGTAAGCCTCAACAAGTTCTGATTTAAAGATCAAAAGTCCCATATGATTCTCTTCGACGGTACAATAGCAATTTTCCAATTCCATCTGAAGCTTCCGCATTTCCTGTTCTTTATTAGTCAGTACAGACTTATATGTAGCAATATCTGCTTCCATCTTTGTCAATTGATCACTCCACTGAGATTCTTTAGACTTGAGAATTGATGCACAGCTTTTATGAACATCTTCCAACCGTCTAAGCTTGTTACGGAGCTTTGATGTCAGAGAATTTGCACCACCATTATTGATCTGAGCTTCCCTGAGTTCTTTAAGTAAATCTCCCAGTTCCTTATTATCATGTTCAAGTTGAACAATTTTATGATCGAGTTCTCTCACCACCATCTCTTTCTCCCCTAGTGAGTTTCTCAGCTGTGCTATCTCGTCATTCCTCAGAATGGTTAATTGTTGAATCTCTGAGTTCTTCTCCTCACACTGAGTATAAACATGCTCAAAACCAGTCCTACACTCGGATATTTCAGCCTCCAGGAGTTTTCTCTTGCTCTCTTCATGAGCCAATGCATGGTTACACATCTCCAAACGGGATTGCAACCCCTCCACATTTCTTGTTTGAGAATCCAACCTCACCTGCAAGGAAGACATTTCCTCGAGCAACCCAGATCTCTCCTTCTCCCACTCCTCCTTGCACAATCGAAACTCAACTTGAAGCTTTTCGTGAGCTTCTTCAAGATGCTTAAACTGTTCATTCCTCCATTTAATCTTATCTTGCATTATTATATTCTCTTCCTCCAATTGCAGTATCACACTATCTCTCCCTTTCAGCATTGCACCATGCTGCACTTTTTCCTCCGCTTCTGAGCACTTCTTCTCCGCGGCCAATAAGAATGCCCTAAGACTCAAAATTTCCTTACTATTGGCACAGGCATTCTGCTCCAGAGATTCATTTCTTACTCTTAATTCATCTAAAGCCAACACCAGCTCTCTATTACTCTCCTCCAGTTTGACCAACCTATCAGCAGAACTTGTTTGGATCTTTTTATTTTCCGAACTTAAACGCGCAACGTGTGCTTCCTTTTCATGCAAACTAGAGTTCAATTCTTCTAGAACTTTCTTCAGCTCATGGATCTCCTCAGACTTGAGGTCAAGCTCGCGCGCCTGTTCCTCGACCAGCTTCCTGGATTCCTGAAATTTGAGAAATTCTTGGGCACGATCTTGCTTCAGACCCTCAAATTGTTGAGCTTTGAGTCGACATTCAGCCTTGAGCTTCTCCACCTCCGCTCTGGCATCGTCCAACTCGGCGTATACATTTTCCATCCCTTTATCTCTCTTCCAACACAGATTTTAACTCACTGATAATATAATAAAGTACACAACACACGCATACAGTGTTAATTGGAATCAAGCATGCATTAAGCCCTACAATACACAGATCAAAATCAAAAAACGGTTGAACAATGACGATTTAGCGGATCTGATTGAAAAATCGTATTTTTAAAACTTAACAATACATGAAAAGCGAAGGTGCAATTAAGGGTAGATTAGGTTAGGAGTTTTACCTGACGCTGGGCGAGTGTGAGTTCTTCAGAAAGCAAACCAAAGAGTGTCGCTTCACTAATCAAACAGCGGCATCGCCCGTAAGGTCGCGCTCTTTTTCGATTTTGAATTTATTCAAAATAAAGGTTCTTTTTATTAAACTTCTTTTTTTTTTTTTCTAAACTATAATAAAAAATGTATTAAGCACTTCATAAATTTTTTATAACTTAGAAATCAAATATTTATATTTTTAAAAATATGGACTAAACTAAACATCCGCTTATAACTTAAGGACCAAAAAAGAAGTTTAAACCTTATTAAAAGCTAAAAAGTTTAATATTAATAACATGGAAAATTAAATTGAAATGTACAATATAATAAACATAAATATATTAACTATTTTCTAATATTATTAATCAAAAATCAGCAGACACTGTTAAAATTTTACTAAACAGTGTGAACGGATTTTTAAAAGAATATATATATATATATATATTTCATTTCCATAGTCAAATATCTATCCATATAAAGCACATAGATTGATATGCTAACATTCTATTGAGCGGAAAAAAGATAAATACAAATTAACTTTCATTAGTCACGGGATGAATGTAGAATTGATATAATTACCAAAATAATAAAAATACTATTTAAAACTAATGATAATATTCAATGACACTACATGTGATTTAAAACGTAATATTTAATGACTTGCATCATCGTATGAAAAAGAGCCCGCGCATCATTAATAAATTTCAAAATAAATTAAGTATAAAATATTAAATAGTTTTTAAGAAATTATTGTTGGCAAAGTTGTTTTGAATAATACCTACATTATCTCTTGTAAAGAGAATTCTAAAATAGATATTAAAATCTTAAAATCTCGTAAGTGTTTAATAGATGATATTCACATTACATAAACTTTAATACGGTGGCACCCACATTCCATAAATTTGTTAGTCTATAAGGTAAATTCTGTTTTGTATTTATAATTTATTATTAATGATAAAAAAGTTAAAAGAAGATATGGTTTATTTATTTATTATGCATTTTATGATTGTATTTTATTACGTTCTTCTCAAATATACCGTATAAGTGAATAAATAAAAAATTTAAGTACCCTTTTTTTTAAATACTAACAAGATGTATCAAAATGATTGTGAAATTTTGATATGAGATGACCGTAAAATTTTAACTTACCAAAATAAAATAAACAACTAAACTAACAAGTTGTGTTTTTTTGTAAAAAGAGTAAAATTGTCAATACTTGATTAAACATCCTTTTCTTTTGTGGTGATTTATACTTTTCTATTAATTAACAGATTCCAGAAATGTCAAATATTTCATATTTTTCTATATAACATCATTAAATCATAATAAATCTTAATATAAAACGTACTTGAAGAACAAATATTTTAATATAAATAAATAAATATGAAATATATATTATTAGATTAATTAATTAATTATTATAAAGTGGGGAATATGATTGTTACTTTATTAATAACATAAGAAATGTTATTATATATTTTTAAAATCATGTTATTTTCTCAATCTCCTGCAACGAGTTTCTCTAACCCTCTAGGTTAGAGACCAAATTCACATGCAATATACTATGATTATCATTAGTTCAACAAATTTTTATACATGACCAAGGGTCGAAAATAAATTGTTAGATACAATATGTACGTTTTTCTAGAATATCTTAGAAAACATAAAAGTGATCTCCTTTATGTATTTTAAAATGTTATATTTTAAGACTTTAAATTTTAATCTTCATTTTTTTTTTATGTTTTGTAAATATTGTATTTTTAAATAAAACAAAGAAAATAATATATGAAATATACAATCTCATTTTTATTAAGTAAGTTTATATTTGATTTGATTTCACCAGAGTTTATATGAACATTGGTCATGAGGGAATTTTTTGAATATTACTTCTACATGTTTACACAATAGGTCAATTTCCCCTTAAAGAATGTAATTCTTTTGTGTCATGGAATGAAAAAGCAATATAGTAGTAGCCAACAGCACTGCCATAAATTTTTAGGTTGTTGCCAGTGGAGGTTTGATCGGTGCGAAATGACAAAATTTCAGCACTACTTTCAAAAGATTCAACCTATTGTGTAAGAAGCAGTTGCTCAAGTTCTTCTCTACGGCGTTCCAACTCCTGTTAAGTGTTCATAGAAGCAAGTAAATTTCGGTTGATCTTTTAGTAAAAACTAAGAATTAAATGAAGATATATAAGAATAGGTTCTGAGAGATAATATTATGAACTCTGCTAGTTACTAAGAGCGAAAACGGAAGTCAAAGTTATGATGAATCTTTGCCCAATGTCCACGACAGATGATGGAGAAATGGGGCAACGATACACAAGAATGGTAGCATTGTAATCTGAAAACAATGTTGTTGACAACAAGAGGCAAACCTCTAATCGAGGATAACTGAAGGTACATCTTTGTAGATAGAATCTTTTAAAGAAAAGCAATAATAATACGGTCCCTAAAATCCTTGACTTCTTTTCTCTGTTCTTTAGCTCATTAAGAGAACTACAAGTCTATTAATATCTTGATATGAAACAATACGATTTGGAGCTCAAAATATCACGGGCTATTATGAGGTAAATAAAAAAAAGATTGCAAAAATAGCTCATGGAAAAGGTTCAAGAATTTAAGTTTTCAAAGGTATTTAGGAAAGACAAAAACTACTGATACAGGTGGATGCAATACAATATATTACCTCAAGATCCTTTTCTGCTTGCTCTCTGGATATCTCTTGCTTCTGGCGGGAACGTTTCAGAAAACCAATGCAAAGAATTCCCTTCATATGGTAATACAATTCAACACAGATTCTTATTTAGAACTCTTAGAATATTGACTAGGGAAGCTCATATATATATATATATATATATATATATATATATATAATCTAACCTTGCACATATATACAATAAACATAAATTCGTTTAAATCATGTACAAACATCCGAGCATACAAGACTACAAAAACCAGGTCATTTGACTAATTAGTTTGTTCTCTTCAAAAATCTTACCGACACAACGTAAATTACGCCACAAGCAAGAAGCATATAGCACGCTATGCTCTGAAGAACTATTAACTCTTTTCTCTCCCCACTATAGTCAGGGAAGGCCCTAGTCATGACTGCAACACTGCAGAAACAGAAAAAACACGATTAATTAAGAAGCAAGTTTGTGCATTATAAATTTCGTAATACAAACAAACAAAATCTTGCAATTCTAAGCCATACACTACATGTACTGGACATTAACAATAGGTAGCAAAACCAATTATGCAATACAAGTATTCTGAACTCAAAAACATTACAAGCTAAACAGTATTGTGTAATTTTAGAAACTCCTGTCTTTGGTTTCAATTGATTTTTGTTCCACACGTTATATTTCCTTTTTCGTATTCATGAGAGAGAATTATTAACATTATGTATAATGTAGGTACTGAGAAAAAAAAAACAAGGATAATTGAATCGAAAACAAAACATAAGCATCGATGTTAAAGAGAAAACGTACAAAATGTGCAGCATACCCCTGGCAACCCAATACTCGATAACCTGTAAAGATGCATGATATTAGATAGCAGGAAGTGATAACAGCAACATCATTTATTCGCTCTACGTTCCGATAATAAATTAGAAAAGAAGGAAACTACTAATTAATTAACCTTCCAGAACTTGACGAGGAAGCTCCATTCCGTTTCAGCCAGAACCCCAAAGCACGCTATGAAAACGGCATAACACCGAAATATGCCATCGAATATCTGAAAGACACATTAACGGTCAATAATATCAGATTGGTGAACACAAAGCGAATAATATCAGATTTTAGAGAGATACATCGGATTGGTTCTTGAATGAACGAATTGCAGAGAGGACATTAACGGCGATGCAGAAAATAGAAGAGAGAATGACAAGGAAGCTGAAGCATCTGCAGAGTGACAAGAAAGGGTCTGGTCTGAATCTCGTTCTCAGCCTTCTCCTGCTCGAACTTGCAGTTAGTTGAGGCACGTTCTCTCTCTCACCTTCACCTTCTCTACGCATTTTCACTCTTCAATATCACAAACTCTCTCTCATCTAATGCCTTTATACTGATTTTTTTCAATTTCAATTCCAATTCCAACTTTGTATGTCACAGTTTGCTTACTCATGGTAGGATTCTTCACCTGCCATTCAAGCCATACATCCTTTTAACAACTTACACGTGTCCGCATGCAGACTCCTTTGAGAAATTTATATCATTATTATGTAACTAAATATATTATTATTTTATTTTAACAATTTATCGACGTGTAATATTTTATTATTAAAATAACCTTTTAGAAGGAATGGATGTCAACAAATTGTTTTTTGTTTAAGTCGAATTCAAGTTACCTAATATTGTTTCACTCTGAAAGTATTGGCCTATCGAATGTATGTGCATTGAGAATTAAACAAATCCTCAGCTCACTTTAATTTTAAAATTAAAAAAAAAATACTTTTAGTATTTTTATATATATTTAATCAAATATAACAAATCAAATTTATATAATTTAATAATTAATCATTACACAATTTAAATTTTACACAATGACTTAAATAAATGAACACGTGACATCGATCCATTTTTCAATCATTTTCAACTTCATTTTTTTTTTTAATTTTAATGTCACTTTTGTCCATCTGCATAAAATTTTATATATTTCTATATAATACATAAAAAATCAAATAATTAAAGTTGTAATTGAATATTAGTTTTCTAATGGTATGATTTTTTTTCCTTCTTCTGATGTGTATATGATAGATTATAGCTTAACCTACTACATCACAACGAATTGGTTCTAATTTTTAAACATTACAATAATTATTCATTTTCAAATTTAGTTTGTGTGGATTATTTACACTTTATTGTGACAGTATGAGTTAATTATATATAGTTAAAAATAATTAGTAGTAAATCTTAAATCTATATAAAATGATATCGAATATAATTTATTTTATATCAAAAGGAATGGTACCAAAAATTACTACCACCTTTTCTATCATATTTAACTACTTTTTATCGTTATATTTCTAATGGCATTTTCATTAGTGTATAATGAACAAATAATAAAGAAAATAATGTTCAAGCATTTCTTTACCTAACAAATCCGAATTGAATTCTTTCTTGGGGTTAAATTCGAAGGTAGGTTGTTGACTTGTAAGTAAGGAACTAAAGGTAAATTGGTAAAGTTATCAGAAAAGTAATTAACTGTGATTAGTTATATTTAATCAGGTTTGTTTAGTTTGCTTAACAAATCAACTTAAACTAGATTTTGTGTTTCACTGTATAAATAAAAAAAATATTATTATTAGATTTAGTACACTAGATAATTAAAAAAAATAAAGATAAAAAACGAATTTAATAAAAAGTTTGTAGCTTGATATTTATTATCGAAATGTATTCATAAAAACTTTTGAAATGTTTTTAGTGTTGCATATGGGCGGTTTTTACGTTTTTTTATAGAAAAATATGTATCATATAATACCTTCAGTGTTCTTACTTAAATTTGTAACAGTTATTTTAAATTTAAATTGATTACGTTTCATCTCTTGCTAACAAAAATATTATTTATTGATGAAACAAAATTTCTAATTATGTCCTTCATGGATTGAATTATCCATCCAATATTGGGAAATTCAAAGGTCGTGGTCGTTGAATACATGGATGAAGAATTTTGATTTTGAATAAAATTAAATGTACAAATTGATTTTAAAATACCGTGATATATATTTAAATGAATAAGTTTATTGTAAAGATAAATCAATAGTAATATTCAATATGATTTTTTTTCCAACATAATTCACTCAAGGTTGTTTTTAGAGCAATAATCAACATGAAGCTAAATATTTGAAAATATTTCAACATAATTTTGGAAAATGTAAACGAAACAGAATTAAATGGATAAGGTTTGTGAAATTTTAAGAAGAATATTATGTCACTTAAAATATTAATTCGCTTATTAAGATCTAGAATAATTTTTTTACACGACTTTTTTAATCTCCTCAATTTTTGTTTGTCTATTTTTCACATTAAATTCATCGTATTCAATATTAAAATACTTACTATTTTAAAATAGGGTTAAATATGTTTTTCGTTCTCCAATTATTGGCCGTTTTTGTGTTTAGTCCCTCTTTCAAAGTATAATACAATTTAGTCCTTCAACTTTAGAGAAAATTCTAGTATTAGTCCTTTTTACCAAATTTTTTTAATTTTATATGCTGTTTCAAACGCGTTTCTCAGTTAATATTAAAGCAAAAATGTGTCAAAATGTATAAACAATCAAAATGCTATAATGTAACGTACTTCAAACAGCAAATAAAGTTTAAAAAATTTGGTAAAAAAGACTAAAACCATATTTTCTAAAGTTGAAGGACTAAATTGTACTATAGAGAGACTAAACCCAAAAACGGCTAATAGTTGGGGGACAAAAAACATATTTAACCCTATAGAATATGTTAAGTTTGAATTATTTTTCTATATGTATCAATGAGTATTATTTATTACAGGTATCAAAATGAGTTTTAAGTGATGAGTCATCCTAACTTATTATCATAACGGTTAAATGTGAAAAAGATTAACTAATTGTACATCGATTTTTATTTAAAAAAAATAATTTTTTAAATATACAAACATAAGATATTTTAAAGACTCAATAAACTGACAAAAACACAAAAAAATAAAAAAAAAATCCATACTTTCATTTTTAATTCAATTACTAATAACCAACCCTTAGATTATACCTATTGAATGAATATATTTGATTATATAATAATAGTTACTAACTAAATTTAAGACTATGATAATCATGTCATATAAATTTCAAATTAAATCTTATGTCTAAATTAAATTATTACTTTTTAAACCTGTTTTTATAATATATAAAAGCATATCTTACATATATATGTCTGATCTAGTAAGTATTTAAGTTTGAAGTTGTGAATCTAGTATCAAGATAAATAATTAATAAAATGATTGAAATAAGTATAATTAAAAGTAATAATATTGTTACAACTAACCTAACAACAACAAAAATCAAAACTGTGAAATCAAAATCACATTAAAAATTAAATTTAATATGACATTATATCCAAATTAAAAGTTTGTTTTTTTTTTTTATAAATTTCCTACTTTTAAGAAACAGAAGTCTCTGACCAAGTTAAGGTGATGACACATCACGTAACCATGTAACCGAAGTTGTTTCTTATCCCTTGCTGCAAAACCAACTGTTCCCAGCTATAGCGTGACCTTCACAGCCTTATATTCTTTCGTTTTCTCTCATAGTCACAACTTTGCACACTCAGCACACTCACACATCCATCCATGGCTTCCATAACATCATCATCGTCTCCAACAACAACATCCCATTTCAACTTTCCAAACACCAAATTGTGTTCCTCTTTTCCCTTCTCATTCTCTACACGCTTGCTTCCACTTCCTTCCATATCCCACGCGGTCTCCAATTCCCTCAACAAATTCAATTCCTATATCAATTCTCTGCGCTGTTCTGCCTCAATGGAAGACGCCGAATGGGATTGGGAACAATGGCGTCACCATTTCGACGAGATTGATGAACAGGAAAGTCTCCTCCATACTCTCAAGGTACACACTCACTATTATTTTACCTTGTACGGATTTTTACTGCCAATCTCTAGGTAAAAGGGCTATTTTTGACGAAAGAAAGAATATGTCAGGACATTAGTCTTCAAACGAATATAATAAATTAAGCCTCTAAAAGGTGCAATTTGTCAATACTAGCAGATATTAGAGTTTGAAAGAGAAGTCTCTAAAATAGTCACAAATTCCAAGAATTTATTTGAAACTTCCTTATTCTTTCAAATATCAAAACGAAACATTCAAAGACTTCTTTAATTTTAGATCACACATGACACTTTCAGTACCAAAGAGATGATTTATAGGAATTTGTTTGTTTGAACTTTTACCGATGCTGCTAATAAATGAGGATTACATGTTTTTGTGCTCAACGAAACAGTCACGCTTCGGTGATGCTGTGAAATTTGAGGATTATGATGATGCGGCTGCGCTTAAGGTGGCCATTGCAGCTGTAGCTACCAATGACACTGTTGGAACGGTCATATCTGATCTAAATGTATGAATTTTCAGTCCTATTGCCTTTATTTATTCCGCTTTCTCTTTGCATTTCATTGGACTTTCTTTATTTTCCTTCCGAATATTTCAGAGGGCCATAGAGGAAGAGCGGTACAGTGATGCAGCTTTCTTAAGAGATGAAGCTGGCATCGGACTTGTGAGTTCTCATTTCAAGAATGTCTTTGTATTTATTTTATGGAAAGGAATCTGAAATGCAACGTCAAAGGATGATCCTAGAATCTGTAATAATTGTAGCTATACTTAAGTTGCTATCACATAGGTTGGAAAATTGTATGCGCTATCAAGGTGATACTCTCCTTGCTATTTTATTTATAGCTTATACTCGTGATTTGAACTGTTTTAGTTCAGTTAAATCTAAGAAGGTGGACCATATACTTGATTTTTGTAGAAGGAAAATGTTTTTTTAACAACTTTGTAGAATGGAATAAGTTCTTGGTGTGACACTTTTTGTTTTCCTTACCAGCCTGTAACGTGCTCTTATTTTGGGACATGTGATCTTCACCTATTGGTTATGTTTGAATTGATACAATGGTGTAGGAAAAGGTTTGATACCCATTGTTTGGGATATTTTAAGCAATAAACTGAAATGGGAGATAATGGGAACCATAACCATTGTATGTCTCCCCTCTCCCTTATTTTTTGGTGGCCTGGTATGGTGGATTTGAAAATGGCACATCCCGTTAATCTCTTTTTTCAATTATCCAAAACTCTCCAATTTTTTTAGTGAATACCTATCTTCCATAGTGATTGGGGCCTGATGAGGGTTTCCCTAGTGCCAATGGGACTCCTGTTCGGCTTACAGTGGAGGGAGAGAAGATGGAAAGGAAAAAGTGTTGGAAAATATAGGAGATGGTTCAATCTCTCCCTGCATTCCTTAATGGTCTGAACTACTCTTTACGTTATTATCTTCAAAGCATCCAAATATAACCATGATACTGTAACATCTCAAGACTTGGTATCTTAGCAGTAACGATATACTTTGACATCAATATGTTCTGGCTCTTGCAGGTGGGTTGGTGGGCTGGAATGTCGGAAGACACTAATGGTCCACACGGTCTAATTATTCGCATAACTCCAGAGCATGGAAGATACGTGGCAAAGAGTTATAGTCCTAGGTATTTTCTATTTTTTATGGTTCTTTCATGAAAGGGAAAAATTAATCTTTGGGAAAGAGATGCTACCTTAGAATTTAGATATGTATGTTAGAGCTTCAATACTTTTATATGCGTTGGAAATCCCAATTAATAGAGATGGGATTGAATTATGGTGTATAACGTACAACTGATTTGGGCTTATTTGCTTACACACTTGTAAGTTTAATTCACTAGAAAGTAAAAGAATGGTTTGAAATTAAACATCTTTCTCTACCAGCTTGTTGACAACTTTTTGCATGATAGTGTGACAGGGGCAGAGTAAATGGAGAAGACAGACGAACCTAGTTTTGAAGTGTACAATTGGTTTGCACTTACATATAAACAACTCAGAAGATTCTCATGGAGTAATTTGGTTATAAGTCTAAAATAGAAATCAGATTTCCGTACTACATAATTGTGACAGCGTTAAGTTGATTTGAATTTGACTTCAACTTCCACTTTATGAACTTGTGCCTTTTAGTAGTGTCGTTAAATTTATAATCTATTTTTGTCCTTTGTTGCTGACCTTTGATCAACTTGATGACAGGGGTTTAACCTCACAATTCCTTCATCACCTTTAACCACTCAATCATATAATGGGGTATCTCTAAACTGTGTCTTTTGGTTCTTGAAACAATTATAGCGCAACGTCCTTTGTATAATTGGGGGGTATCTAAGTAGTTTTAAATTGTGGGCAACCACTACACAGGTACATTACTAGCAGCCCGGCCTGTTGATGACTAAAGAAGTAATTCATTTACTTTGCCTGCAAATACCTGTCAAACTATCCAAATATAATCGGTAGCAAGTTTTACTTGTGAGCATCTGAGTGCGATCATTTTTTGTCATCCCTAGTCATAATGGTGATGCCTTGGACTAGGTTGAGAAAGTTATCAATGATTGAATAAAATACTTTGAAGGTAGACAACAATATTCTAGATGATAGAGATGTAATTTTTTTTATGAATTTCATGTTCCATAAGTTCATACACTGAGTGCTTCGTGTGCTCCTTGTCCATATCTTATCATGTTAATTTACTATGGCAAATTTTTAAAGAAGGAAATCTTAGTAAAATTTTCTAAATTAGATACAATATTCAATCAGTTATGTCAATAAGTGGTTACTCACCAACCATTTGAGTGTCCCCAAAAAAAAAATTGTTCCCAAGCCAGAGATACGTTTACCAAGTTTTTTTTGTGTTACCTATTCTATAACAGAAAGTTCTGTTCTGTTTTATAAGATCATTTCTTTTTCATAACTTGATGTTGACCTTCACTGTAATTTTTCAGGCAACTTGCTACATCTGCTGCTTCTGGTGTTCCTCTATTTGAATTTTTTCTTATAAAGAATAAGAATGGTGAATTTAAGTCACAGGTATCTCTTCTAAACTAATCCCTTAATTTTTTGTTACTTTTCCTGGAATCATTCATTAGAACATAAGCAATTGGCATTCCTCTCAAAAATTTGAGTTCAATTACCTTGTTTTATTTGCCAAACTAATTGCTCTCAAAATGGATTGTTGTTGTTCGTTGAACATTTTTGTAGCTGAGTATGGATGAGTGTGCTTACAATTATATTCTGTAGGCTGTTATAAAAGTTTCTTTCAATAATTTTGTTGGTAAATTATTTTTTATCATAAGCATTATGATAGAGGAATCAAGGATTATATGCAACAATGGAATATATTGCTTATGATCCAAAAACTTCGTTCACTTCACAGTCCATACTATCTGAATTGTTCATGAAATCTTTTACACAAATATTTGTATTTCTATAAATTAGTAACAGTCTAGAATAGCAACCAATGTGTTGGATTTAGAGTAACATGATTCTCTTTGCATTGGGTTTTAGTTTAAAAAATATACTGACTTTGGCCAAACAAGCATGCTAGTTCATTTGGAGGTTCTTATTGCTTGACTCTTAATTTTCAAATGGCAAATGTCACCAAATTTAAAAAAAATTATTTTTCATGGCAAATTAAGAGTGGGTTACACACATATGTAGGATTTTTGCTATAGTATTACTAATTCAAGTTAAGAGTGAAAACTTAGGCAACTTATATTTCTAGCTGTGGCCTACATTGGTCATGTTCCAGCTTGATTTGCTTGAGAATCAAAATTTAACTCAACCATGCATCAAACTTTACAAATTTCAGAAACCTAACCAAGTAGTGTTTATTTAAGAATTGCCTGAACCAATGCATGGTTTGATTTGGATTTAATTCGTAGTTTGTTGCAAACTCAATAGTACCTTTGGTCTTATACATTCTTATGCTTTTCAGGCTGTGTACTTAAAAGAGAAAGGAGCTTCCTATAGTCCCCCAACAAAATCTACTAAAGCTTTGGATGCTGCTGAGAGAATGAGTTCTGTGGAGTCACCAGAAGATAAAAGTCAGCTATTTGTTGGAAGTCCTGAAGATCCAGAGGTTGTTGATGATAGGAATGATAGCTCTGATCCAACTGATGGAATGCCTGGATTTCAGAATATCCTGAAGGATACGATACCTGGTGTAAAGATGAAGATTTTGAAGTTCACAACTCCAGACAAAGTAGACAAGGATATAATATCTGAGGTGATTGAGCAGATAACTGAGGAAGAAGGGGATGAAGATGAAGATGTACATTCTAACAAGGACAATGAGACAGAAACTCCAGAACTGAAAGATGTTGAGTCTGAAACTGATGATGAGAATGAATTAAGATCTAATCTGGAAGCTGAACATGCTGAACAAAATAAATTTGCAGTCAAAGCTGCCATTGGTGGTCTTATTCCGAAACTTTCCAGCAGTTTTCCTACAAGAGAATTGCTTCGAGTTCCTGCAAAGTTGGAGACATCCGGACAAGATTCATTTTCGTTTACCATAAAAGAATTAGTCAATGAACAGGTTGGTCATGGCAAAGGGAAACGTTCACCAGATAAATCAACAAAAATTCAAGGCCAACGTAGTGGTGATAGTATTATGTATAATCTTGCTAAGTTCATTGGAAGGGAGAGATTACCTTCAAAGGTAGGTTAATGTTTACTATCTGATAATTGATATGATCTTATTCTGTGTAAAATATAAACCTGCAAATTGTAGTGTTTGCAAAGTTTGTCGAATTTGTTGAGTCTAGCTGAAGAATTGCTTATGTGCTAGTGTTTTGCTTCAATCTTTTAGGTTCTTAAAGATGTGGAAGAGTTAGTAAGACTTAATCTTAGCCGGCCTCAAAACCGTGAACGATTGTTTGGGTCAACTATGTTCAGTCGCATTGAAATACCAACTTCTTTAGATCCTTTGAATGGTGATATTTTGGAGAACTTGTTAATTTAGTATTTTTGACGTGCTGAGATTGCCTGCTCAGTGTAAGATTTTAATCTGAGTGTATACTGAATATTAAATATTTTCACTTTCATCAGGTCTATACATTAGTGCACATGGGCTTTACTCATCTGAAGTAATTCAACTGAAATATAGATATGGCCATTGGCAAGAAGATGGTGAGAATAAAGAGTCTTCCAATCTTGAATTTTATCAGTATGTGGAAGCCTTGAAACTGACTGGGGATCCTTATGTACCAGCAGGCCAGGTAATACTCTAAATTTATTGGATAGATTTAATAAACAATGTAAAATATTTTTTGCCTTTATCCTTTCCTATTTTATTATATTGGTTTCTTTGTAGCAATCTTAGACCCCACTACCCTCTCTCTCTTTTTTTTTTTTTTGGAAAAAGGAATGTTGTATTGTATCTGAGTCGGAGAAGAGCTGCAAGTCTTGCTTTGATTTGTTTAAATTATTCTTGAAGAAATTGCAATTTCATGTATTTTATATTTTATTTTTACATATATAGGTTTTCAGATTCTTGGAAGTAGGACAAGGCATTAACCGCTATCCTGCAAATTGACATGTTTAATACTTTTCAGATCAAAAAGAGTGTGCTAGTCTGACTCTGAGACAGACATATCAGTCTGACTCTGAACACTGAAACACCACTGTGAAACTCCAGTTAATTAACATTTTATTTCTCGATAAGTTTTAAAAAATGTCTTTAATATACCTTGTTTGACATTTCACACTAGTAATTACAAATAAAACTATTAAAATAAAAAGTTACATACTTAATTTTAATATTATTAAACATTTTTCTAAATAAATAAACAAAATGTATTGCTAATTCAATTAATAAGTTTATTTAGGTAATTAGATACTTAAAAATCGATATATCGAGACAAACTCGAGTTGCATCTGCATGGTAAAGATTTTTAAATTTTGATGCCTTTGCACATTTTCATTCAGTTGCATGGTGAATTGATGACTTAGGTCACGTGGGTTGTAGTGGTTGAACGTGGAATCAAACAACATTACTGTAATTTAATTTGTGACAAGGTACGCGAGCCATTTTGTGGCTCTCAATCTATTGCAGGGATTTTTTCTGGAGTTTATTGCTGTAAGTTGGGTGTCTCATCGAGCTTAAATCAGTGTCGGGATTAAGTATACAATAGACAAAAAGGCCACCATTACACCTTAACTCAAACATAGTGCTTTCAGTTAGTGCAAACTCTACGTTGTGGGAAATTATTCAATGTATTCTGTTTGTTATGTTAGCACCAAAACATCAAGCTTGTTACTAGGTTGATGTTAAAGAATTTTGTGTCCGGATTAACCTTTTCATAACAATTATTAAGGAATTTTCGGGTTAACCTTTTCATAATAGTTGACTGTTGAGGGAAAGTATTCAATTTATTCTTTTAGAAGTTTTTCCTCTTGGATCTAGCGTTGTATTGGCCTAAGGTTTAATATAAACTAAATCATTTCTTTGTTGCTGTATTAATCTGCGTTCACTTTTTTGAGCTACTTGTGTCAAAGTGTCATGTTTCTTTATCTTCTTAGGTAGCATTTCGAGCAAAAGTTGGAAAGAGGCATCAACTTCCTCACAGTAGAATTATTCCCAAAGAGTATGGATTGGTAGGCAGTGCATATTCACTTGGTACCCCATTAGTTGTTCCAGTGTTTTCTCTATCCTATTCCTAATCTTTTCATCACTAGTTCAGAGTGAAAAAATGATTATAATTGTTTTGCTTAATATTCTGACATCTTTGGCATCACAGATTGCACGCTATAAAGGTCAGGGGAGGCTTGCGGAGCCAAAATTTCAAAATCCTAGATGGGTTGACGGTGAACTTGTGATACTAGACGGAAAGGTTCTTGTTCAATTTTGTCTAATTGCTTTATCCTGCTATTTTAACTCCGGTTCGAACTCATCCTTGCAATTTATCGTGCAAATGTCTGTGATTGAAACTTGTATATTTTTTATTTGCAGTACTTCAAAACAGGGCCTGTTGTTGGATTTGTGTACTGGGTCCCTGAACAACCTCTTTTGGCATTGTTCAATCGGCTGAAGCTTCAAGGATAGGATTTTTTTGTTGTACTTGTACATAATGTCAACCTGTAAATTCTTTCTACTGATTCTGAAGGTAAGTTGCCCACCTTTAAGATTTAATAAAGCATTTAGTAATGAAAATATGGTTTTAATCTTCTACTCAGAAAATTTATATATTTAATTTTCCCTTCTCGGCAAGAAATTGTATTGTTGGCATGGTTAGTGGATAAAATTTATCTATTATGCTATTATCTTCTTGGGTGGAGCAAAAAGTGCTTTTATTTATAACAGTATTCGAATCTAGCTTTTCTGTGATGATTTTTACGGCATCTCAATCTTTGTTAGCACGTGGTTTCCTTTCCTTATACTAGGGTGTCTCCTTGGTAGACAAAAAGAAGGAATGAAGATCTCATTTGTGTTTCGTCTTGGCTTTATATTGTCCATTCCTTTTCATTTGTTTTCTCTCGGTTATAAATTTGTAACGTAAACACCAGCATTGTATTAGAATAGAGATATAATGATAATAGATCACCAATATAATATAACTTTGGGCACAGAATAGTCTCTCAATCCCATCTTCTGTGTGTTGGTGAAAACACCATTATTACTTACGTCTGTTACCTTCCTAATTAATTAAACCTCCATTGTCACTGTTGTTGCTTTTAATAAAACAGTTCAAGATTTGGTTGAGGTTTAAGATCTGTTTGCTTTCTCAACTTTCTTTCTTGATTTGCCTCATTTATGCTTCTTCTTCATGTCTTTACTAACTCTGCATCAAATGTTGAATGTATTAAATATACTGTTCCACGCATAGACTGTCAATAACTTAAACAGGACAAAGATAATAAAAACTAAAATCAAATAAAACAAACAAAAAGTGCAAGGAAATCCTGAAAGAAAGAAAATGTGAATAAGGAAAAAAAAATCCCAATACAGAAAATGTTTATAATTAGAGGTTTCTTTGTAGTCATTGAAGGTACTAGTAAATTCCATTCATAACATGCGTCAGTACTTAATGGGACATCAATAAGTGCTGGGTTGGTACAAGTAATACATTTGTAAGTTATGAGAACTATCATTCTTCGCAATTGAGTGTTATTCACAAACATGTTCTAATATGAATGGCAAAGGATAATTTTAGGTAAACTATAATTACAATTTAAAAAATAAAGACTTAGTTTCTAGGCTTTCTTTTTATCAACGAAGATTTTATCTATAATTCCAACAACGAGCTTTAATCCAATTTGATTTTTCACTTTGTGATTAGCTAATTTATTTTAATCCAAAAAGTTAATTTTACCTATAATAGATTTCCATACAAACGTTCGTCCTAAGACTTCTCCAAAGGAAATCCACACGTTTAATTTCCATTCCATAAAAGAAACATCGAAGAGGAAGAATTCTCTTCCATTATGGCAGAAATAATTAGCATTGAAAACACAAACATCCTAAATGCTTTACTATTCACATTTATTTATGACGATCCAATCCTATACAGTTTATCTTTTTTATTATTACATAATAAGTTTGCATGATTCTCATGCCTTAATACTACCATTTTAAGTAATCACTTTTTTTCTTTAAAACATGACTTTTACACGTGTCCCTTAAATAATACTTAACTATATATCCTTGTATACGTGGCAACCATTATGCAAAATATCAAAGTCTTTATACTCTAGATGAAATTTAATTTAATGTAATTTCAATTCAAACATAATAATTTGACTCCTTACTACATTCAGTGATAAAATATCATCAACAATAGTAAGTAGCCAGGACATATTTCACATCTAAATAGAAAAAAAAAAAATTGTGTTTCTTCTTTAAGACTTTAAAACCTCTTTTAAGTGTCTTTATTTATTATCTAACATATGTTATCATTTTACAAGTCAACATGTATATTGTTGAATGAAAATTGTCGTAATAAACAAAATGTTAAATAATGTAATAATTTATTAATATGATTCTTAGATGATAATTAAGGTTTACAATTTCGATATTGACCATCAACAAGGTTCACTCTTACATAGTATGCAAATGCCTTTATAGTAGTTACATTTTGAGATTCGTGACCTGAGCAAGAAATTTGAGATGTGTTGTTGTGTTATTAGGAACATCATTAACCTTAATATTGGTCGTCACGAACAAAATCTTCTGTTTCGACACACTACTACATTGTTGAGACATGTGATCTAGGCAAGAAATTATGTGTTAAACTTGATACTAGTTTAGACATATGATTGTTATCGAATTCTTATTAAAAAACGTATTTATTTTATAAATGTGTTTTTTCTTTTCTCTTCATATATAATATCTTCAATTTCTCTTTTTACGTAATCTCATTTTTTTTTCTCGTTGTCATTCCACACCATTTTTTATCTTTTACAAATCGCTCAATTTTTTAATAATATTAAAAATTGATTTAAGCTTTAGAGAGGTATATTAATTGTGAATTTAGAATGGCATTTATTATCTATTAATGAACATTTAAACGTTATTAAATCACCATTAAATCTATATGTATAATAATTAATGATTGATAAAATATATAATAAAAGGATACCACATTTAAAAACAATTTAAAATTAAATAGAAAGAACATAAGCAATAGGCATATGAAAAACCCATACTTTTAACTTGGAGTTATGAAAACACAAAACATAAAATCTAGAATCTATATGATCACTTTCAAGTAATGATAAAAATTATTGTCTAGTGCAAATATTAACTATACAAATAGAAAAATGTTTTTGTGAATTAACAGTTAATTCCGAAAAATCTAAGGAAAAAAAAATTAAGATACGAAATACTTTTAAATTCTCTAAACTTTAATCCAAACATATACATTGTATGATAAAAAAAAATTCTATTAATGAAACACGAAAAATAGATATTTAATAAAATTGAATATATATATATATATATATATATATGGCATCACTGCGTAGCGTCACCACCAAAAGCTTTTATATATATATATATATATATATATATATATATATATATATATATATATAAAAGAAAAAAGTGGCAAAACAAAGCCTCTGTTTGCGCGCGTTGAGAAACCCTAGGCGCAGTCCGCACCGGCGTTTCTCCCTCTGCGCATTTTAGCGTCAGAGTGCAGAACCCTCTCATCTGCTTCCTCTTTCTGCTACTCTTACTTTCACAAGTTTGCGGAAAATTTTATTTTATCTGTAGAGAAGAAGAAAGAACTATGGGAAGTACCTTTCATTCTCCGCCAGCAAAACGTTCTGCACCCGACCCGAACCCGTTTCCTCCAAACGGGCCTTCCAAGCGCTCCAGGTCATCCAGCCGTGCGCCGCCGCCGCTTTCCGTGCCGCCCGGACACGCGTCTTTCCGCCTGCTCTGCAACGCCTCCCGAATCGGTGGTGTTATCGGCAAGTCTGGTTCCATCATAAAAAAACTCCAGCAATCGACCGGCGCAAAGATCCGAATCGAGGACGCATCGCCGGAGTCGCCGGACCGTATCATCCTGGTCATTGCTGACGCTGCCGTCAGCGGCAAGGTTCTGCTGAGAAATGATGAGGCCGTTGAGGTTTCCAAGGCGCAGGAAGCGCTGTTGTTGGTGTTCGATAGGATCCTCGATGTGGCAGCGGAGACGGAGGGTGTCGACGTCGGCGACATGATGATGTCTTGCCGGCTTGTGGCGGACGCTGCGCAAGCCGGCTCCGTCATCGGCAAAGGCGGGAGAGTGGTGGAGAGGATCAAGAAGAACACTGGATGTAAAATTAGGGTTTTAACAGATGATTTGCCGCTCTGTGCCTCTTCTTCGGATGAAATCATTGAGGTAGTTTTACTTCTCGCTCTTCTTGACTTTTGGATTTATCACTTGAACTTTTAGGTTAATACCACTGAGGCATTCGATTACCAGTATCATATCAGTTTTTAGGATTAAGTGTTTCATGCGGAGCTGTTAGACATGGTTTGTTAGTTTATTGTAGTGGATTAGTTTTTCTGTTAAGGCAGGAATCAGGGTTTTCAGGGTCAAGCGTGTGTTCATTTAAGATTTCAGGGTCAAGATTTTAGTGTTCATTCGAGCTTTTGTGCTAAAGTGTTTCATATGGAGCTGGTCGATATGAGTTGTTAGTTTATTGTAGTGGGGTTGGTTTTTCGTGTATTGTAGCTAAATAGGCTTCATATTATTTATGGTGTGAAAATTTTCTTATGCTGAGATAATATCTTTTGGTTGTGTACTGTGACAGATAGAAGGCAGAGTGTCATCGGTAAAGAAGGCACTTGTTGCAGTCTCCCAACGTCTTCAAGATTGTCCTCCTGTTGATAGAACAAAGATAATGGGAAGCAAACCTTATGAAATGGTTCAGTATGAAGCCATAGATGCACTTCCTCGCGAGACTTTAGCTGCAGTTACTGCAGTACCACATGATACTATAGATCGTCTTCCGTTGAGGAGCCCTGCACTGTCTTCTTTGTCCAGTTGCTCGAACAGCTATGGCAACAGAGTTCACTCATTGCCAGCGGATTTTAGTAGAGTCTCCTCCCTGGAACCAAAGGCACTTCAGCAGGAAGTCACCTTTAGAATACTTTGTTCAAATGATAGAGTTGGAGGAGTTATTGGAAAGGGAGGCAATATTGTTAGAGCTCTTCAGAGTGATACTGGGGCTACAATAAGTATTGGTCCTTCAGTAGATGGGTGTGAGGATCGCATAATTACTATTACTGCTTCCGAGGTCTGATAAATATAATCTTTCCATTTTTACTTATTTTGTGTCTTTCAGTTCTGTGTGTATTATTATTATTACTGTTTTTTATCAACTTATTGATCGTGGCTTCAATTTATACAGAATCCTGAGTCAAGATATTCCCCAGCACAAAAGGCTGCCGTGCTTGTTTACTCCAGGTCCATTGAATCCGGTTTTGAGAAGGGGCTAGACTCTGGATTAAGTAACAGGTCAATTGTTACTGCACGTCTTGTAGTCCCATCAAGCCAAGTTGGTTGTCTGTTAGGAAAAGGTGGAGTAATAATATCAGAAATGCGGAAGGCTACTGGGGCTAGCATAAGAATAATTGGGACTGATCAGGTGCCAAAATGTGCATCAGATAATGATCAAGTTGTACAGGTTTGGAGATTAGACCTTTTTTTTTTCATTTTACAATTAAAATATGCTGAAGAAGACTCTCTATCTTTAATTTTTTATAATGAATGTGATTCTGTGTATCAACACCAATAAATTGTTACGCTTCTAACATATAATTTCTCATCCTTCATCGGGCTCTTTTGACAAAACTCTTCAACCTTAATCATGTGATATTCGAATAGTTTAAATTATTTGCATCTGTTCTTTCCTCATTCATTCTGAAATATTTATCAACCTTAAGTGTTTATCCATAATTTTTCCTTGCACTGATTAGAATTTACCAGAGATCAATCTTGTTTCCCAAAGCATTTATATGTTTGCCTAAAACTCCTATGAGATGTATTTCGCTATATTTGGTTTAGGCATGAAAATGATGTTTAGGTGTTTATAAGTTACACCATTTGTATTTTCTTCTTCCCTCAGATATCAGGCGACTTTTCAAGTGTGCAAGATGCATTATATAATGCAACTGGTAGACTGCGAGATAATCTTTTTGCCAGCACTCAGAATAGTGCTGGAACAAGGAGCCTTTCTTCTCTACGAGTTGATAACAGCCCCTATAGGAGACTACAGGATGTTGTTCCTCTTGGAAGCCAACTACCTGCAGCCACTTCCCATAGTCTGAGTAGACATACTTTTTCTCATGGCATAGATCATCTTGCTCATTCTAGAAGTTTAGATCGTCCTTCTTCCCCAGGCTATTGGTCTAGAAATTTAGACCGTCCTTCTTCACCAGGGCTGTGGGCTAGAAATTTAGACCGACCTTCCTCACCAGGGCTGTGGGCTAGAAATTTAGATCGTCCTTCTTCACCAGGATTATGGACGCCCCCGCCTGTACATCTCTCTCTCTCTCTCCGCTCTGTCAATTTTACCCTAAGAAATTATTATTTTTATTGACTATATTTATTTAAATTTGATGCAGACAATGGCTGGGATAAATTCAAGAGGAGTTAATGATTTTAATTGGGGATTGACATCTCGTAGAGGAGGCTTAGAACTTGTCAGGTTGTTGATTTACTAAACAAACTAGAATTGTTTAATTCCAAATAGCAAATCTATATATAGGTCAAAAACCAACGTCAAAGTTTCTTATTATCTCAATTTTTAAGATTTTAGTATTACTGTAATGTAATGCCTGTGGATGGGTCTTGAACTTCCCTTGACATTTTCAAGTAGCGCTCTCGAGAATTTGCTTAATTTTGCCATCTTATAATATTTTCTAGCATGCAATAAGTACCAAGTGTGCCTTCTTTTTTCTTATATTTAGTGGCATTGTATCATGCATTATAAGTACACTGTATGTGATGGAAACTGAATAATTTTCTTAAAAAGTTGAGTGTTTTTTAGGTATAATTTAGTTATAACTTTCACACTGGCACAAGTTAGGAAAGGTAATTTATTATCTGAACATGCAATAGAAACTACCATATCCTGCACCAGGTGTTCTGTAATAAACCTGTATTAGAATTAGAAACTGCCTTTCTATGTTTTACGTGACTTCTGTGTTCATTCATCATTCGATTGATGTTCGGAGTCTGGTGACAAACCATTGTATATATACTGCTTTTCTTGTGCTATTGTTCATTTTCTCTTATTTGAAACCCTTTCTTTTGGGGGTAAAGTTGTTGGCAACAAAAAGTGATGAAAATACAGCTGAACATGTAAAATAGAATGCCACAACTGTCAATTTCTTATTATTCTTTTTGTTCTACAGTGGAAGTAAATCTGCCATCGTGACTAATACGACAGTAGAAATTGTGGTTCCTGATGAGACTATTGATTCTGTATACGGAGAAAATGGTAGCAATTTGGCTCGGCTGAGACAGGTACATAAGCTTAGATATGTTAATTTTTTGTTAACTTGTTCACCACTTATCATGTCATCCTTATGAACTTGGCTCTGTGATCCACATTTGATTTGATTTATAATTTCTAAATCATCTATCTGTTTGGGAAATGTCTGTTTCAGTCTGTCATTTTCGAAAATCATGTGATTTTTCTTTCACCATTATCAACTTGGTCTCTTGATATTTTCACCAATGGACTGAGCGCAGGGTTGATGGAATGACAAGTTTATACTAGATGATAAAATGGTCCTTTTTTTCTTGCATTTTCAATAATTGAGGTGCTTTAATAGGTTTTTAATCCCTTTGCAATTATATTAAATAACAGGGAATTTAAAATATAGCATTTAATGTTTTAATGTTATGAATCATTTTTCTTATTTTGGTTTGTCATATGAAGTTAATTTGTTTATTTTTATTGTTCCTATCAGATATCGGGAGCGAAGGTGGTTGTCCATGAACCTCGTCCTGGAACAAGAGACAGGACTATTGTCATATCTGGTTCACCTGATGAAACCAAAGCAGCGCAGAGCCTTCTCCGAGCATTTATTCTTAGTGGCTCATCATGACAAATCTTGTAATATCCATCCAGCCTTGTATGATTTATTCAAATCTCAAAAACAGTCACCAACTATCTTTGGTTGGTGACGTTGGTGTAGTGTAGTGTAGCTATTTAACATCAATCAATTACTTGATTCTTTACTGCATACCAAAGCAACAGTGAGCAGCATTTTAAGATCTCATCTGATTAGTATGTCTACTATCAGATGTCTTCTTTCAACTCCTCGTACAGTTTAGATCGGATATTTTAAAGGAACTCCAGATCAATGTTCTCCGTTTTAAGAAAATGAAAACTTAATCCATATTAATCATTATGTGTATGCTTTTTTATGCCCATTATAATTTTACTTAATTAGGAAAATAAATTACGATGACTCCAGGAGAAAGGAAATAGGGAAATGGATCTTAGAATATAAACTAAGATACGGTATTTTGATATGTTGATACTTTCCTTATTATTTCTTTAAACTTGTTACAAATTGACATTTTTCAACTATGTCGATTTATGCACAAAGATTGCCGATGAATTCTGTAGGATACCACACACAGTCAAGGGTGATTCACCAATCACCATAATTGTCTCAGACAAACTAGGACCAGACGGTGTTTGTGGACAATTTATCCATTCTTCTCAAACAAGCGTCGCTGCTAACAGAAGTCATACTCAGAACAACAGTAGAAAATTCGTTGTTATAAATAAATCTTCTGTGACTGTTTTAATGCAAGTGCTATTGGCAGAGATACAGCATGTAAAATAAACTTGGCTTGCAAACATATTCGTTTTCATAATCAAGCATTTCTCATGATGACCTACTTTTCATTGTTTGTGTTGAAACATACTGGTAAGGTCCAAAACTAAGCAACTTCTCCTTCAATTCTCGAACATAAAAAATCCTGTGCTAACAAATATATTTACTTCCCGCCAAGTATTGCGCTTTCAACTGTAGTAAATTTGTCATCAAAGTTTGAGAAATTCTCCCATTTGCCACACACGTAGAAACCACATATTTATTTTGTCAATATCCTTTTGTTCAACATATGTCATTAACAAAATCTCCTCTTGACTTTTTACACAGGAAACTTTTCCTTGCTTAGAAATCTCCATTAAAAATGCCTACGATCGTGACCTTTATTAATCTCTTTCACGACCTCTATCACTAGAACTTCCATGTTCTTGTCCTCATCCTTTATTGCTGGAACTTTCATTTCCTTCTCCTCATCCAATACAGTGGTCTTCCCAAATCTGTTCTTCGTCAATGCTGTAACTCATGCATAATGCTTGACAACTCATCAATTGTATGGCTTGGTTTGTCAATACAACACATAACATAATTAAACTTTACTGTTTTTGACCTCAATTTCTTCTTCACTACAAAATACCCATTCACAACTTCTCCCTTCTTCTTGTGAATAACTTCAAACTCCTCCTATAATGATTGCAAATGGGCATGTTTCGCTTGTGTTGTAACCTGATATTTCTGGCACAGACTCCTAAATATTTTTTATCGTATCTTTTTTAATAATTGTCTCTAGAACAAAGTCTCAAATATTTTTTAACACGTCTTCGTTGATGATTGCCTCTGACCAATGCCTGAAAAAATAGCTCTTAGCTTTTAGATCCTCCAATTTATGATCTTGATGATTTTTTTTTTTTTTGCTCATAGAAGTGCTACACCTCTTGCTACGACAGGAATTCCATTTTCTATCACACTCCAATATTTTTTATAAAACCAAGGAAATTTTCCACAAACATCACCCAATGACCATCAAATTTTGACACTAGTGGTTGTATCGTCTATCATCAATATCTTAGAAGACCGTTGCTTCTAATAAGCCCGGCGAGGAGGCTCTAATGTCGAATATTAATTAATAGTATTAGAAGAAACTGAAATGAAAGTGATGATAAGAAAATTACATTTGACTAAAAAAATATTAAATAATTATAATAATCATTTTACATCATTATAATTATTCATATAAGATTTTAGTTTTATAAAATTAAACAATACCAGAAGTGATCGAATAATTCATATTTTATTATATTTCAAAATATGTATCACTTTGGTTTTATTCAACATAAATAAGACAGTATATAATTTTATACTGATAAAATCTTACATGTATTTTACATGTGAAAAGAATTTTCAGTTAACAGTGAGTATCCGAAAGACATGATCTAATAGAGAGATATTTGAAGTGTGTAGCAAATGAAAGAAGTGAGAAAGATGTAATATGATCTCTTTCCACTTTTTATCTATCTCCATAAATATATAGCCACTTGTACTCATACTTCCTTATAAGCACTAGTAGAAAGATAAAACAAAATAATTAAACTTCTCATATAGTTAATTCAATTTATACATGTTAACTTCTTTTAGGAATTTTTTAAATTTTATGTTGGATGAGTTGCGTAAATTGATTTTTGAATTCAATCAAAACCTTGATCCATTATACCTTTATAATTTATTTTATCTTCTTTTATGAATAATTATTAAGAATTTTATCTAAACTTTTCAGAGTACAAAGTTTAATTTTAAGAACTGGATTTAGTAGCATATTCTATAAGAAATGGTTTAAGAGAATTTATTACTTTCTTAAATGAAATACTTTAATAAAAGCTTCTTTGATATCAAAATAGTACAAGATAAATAGTGTTGGTTAGAAGTTAGTCTATGGCTTTTCATTGGATTGGAATTTGAACTCTGAAATTTTTTTCTTGGAGATGTTAAAAAACTATCCTATGTAGTAAAAATTAGTAAAATATAATCCAATTGCTGCAGTGAAGCAATCTCGCTAGAGGAAGAAAATCACAAAATTCTGCAATGAAGTCTTTGAGTACTCTGAAGGAGGTACACTAATGTTTCATGCAGACCTAAACAGTCTTTTGGTATATGCACCAGAATCTTTTGCTTTCTCGCAAGCACATTTCAAAATATCTTTTATTTCTTCCACTGTTTTGAAGTTTCGTGCAGACCTAAACAATTATTCTACTAAAAGGGGCTCTGTTACTTCCCGTATTTTATACAGTGAAGTTCGTGAGCCAAAAATTACTTTTGTGGTTACAATTGTTTTGGAGATTTTCCAAGGTGGGGTCATAAGTGGTGAATCAACATTTATGTACAGAAACAATTCCTTGCCAATTTTGAGTTCAGGTTACAATTGTTTTGCGGATTTTCCAAGGTGGGGTCAGGAGTGGTGAATCAACATTTAAGTACAGAAACAATTCCTTGCTTTCTATAGTACTGCGTAAATTCATTGAAAAAATCAGTACCTAATCAGGTGGCGGCGTAGCCAGAGTTCATACATGACCATATGAAATGCATCTAGTCTGACAGGAGGTGTATTCCAATTGAAATGCTTTTGGATCTGAACAACAAAAGCAACAAATTAAAAGAGAGACAGGAAAAATAGGAGTTATCATCTTCTGACGAGAATACTCAATGTCTCATTTCCTTTGCATAATATTTATAGGTTGATAAATTGAACTTTATATTGATAGTACCTTTACTAAGTTCTGATTCAATATCATGAAATGTTTCGCAGATATGCTTTTGAGAATATCTTTGAGCCGATAAACGTCAGTCTCCTTCAGTATAACAGAGAATTTCCTCCAATCCAGAATATCATTAAAAGGCAAGTCATAATAGTTTGACATGATAACTGTGGAAAGACCGGCAAGAGCTTCCATTAGGCACAGTATTTCAAGACAAACAAGGGAGATGACCAACAGCATATTTTTTATTTATGGCAACTAACGGCATAGCTTATATGTGAAGTAAAACGAAAAGTTTGAGGTAAGCTACGTAGCATTTTCCATTGTGAATTGCAGAAATGGCTAGAGTTAAAACTTAGAAGGTAATAGGTTAAATACCATAGTAGGGAATGTGCAGCCAGAACCACTTTAAATGATATGCCCAGGTAAAAATAGCAGGGGCTACCAACATGATTCAGTAACTGGTGAAGGGATATTTTTACCTTAACAATTTTTTTCTTTATTAGGTTTTGCTAAACTTTATCCTTCTATGTCTATGTAATAGGTTAGCTGCACATTCCCTGCTTTTGCGAAGCAAATGAAATTTAATAAAAGAATATATCCTCACATCTTTCATGGCCAAGAGTGGGAATGGGGCTAAGTTGATTAGTAACTTAGAGTATTATTCTATGTTCCAAATGAGCAAAAAGTATGTTTTCGAGAGAAAAACCGTTGGGTAGCCAGTAATACAGCAGGTTGCTCCCTGTTCCAGTCTGGAGACTCTTTACAAGAGCTAGAACAGTTTTCTGGATGCAAAAGATCACGTCCATGTACTTTGGCGAAGAGATATAGACAACTTGACAACGAGGAGGTAACTAGCAAAATATTGAGCAAAAGAAGTTGTGATTTTCAGCTGCCAGATATGGTTTACCTGGTACACACCCAAAGTGGATCGAGTCCGAGATACGACTGCTGCCGATAGGCCCATGAGGGCACAAACAAAACTTGGATTTATAAAGTCTCTCCATGAATACCACTTGTCCAGTCGATCTAAAATCAATTCTGTTATTCTGGATGTCTAGTTCAGTATCATTGTCCCAGATAGCTTTTAGATTATCTTTCAATGTTGAGTCAGAAAGACCAGCCCAGAAAGCAAGCGTGTTCCTGCAATATTTCCATTGTCATGAAATGAAATTTCTGTTTCTGCTGAGTGAAAGAGTTATAGTTTTTGTTCAGATACTAATTCTGTTGGATTGATTTAGAACATAACAAAATAAAGTATGAAGCTAACCTATTCTTGAAGTCATTCCCTCCTGGAGGGTGAAAAAATGGTAGCTGTACTTGTGGTAGGGTAACATCCTTGTGTGGAATATAATCATCGTCGTCATAACGTGATGAACAAACCACTCTAATAGAATTTTTCATCAGATGTGGAACTCCTTTAGTAGCCTTGACTCCGATGTCGTGGCAAGTCACAAAAAAATGATCAGCACCCAAGGTTCTGTTCCAGTAAGGGTACTTAAATTTTACGTACTCTACATACTTCTTTACTTCATCAATCATACGCTCGTTAGTCAACCCCTGCATAATTTATTTGTGCATTACAATTCACATCGGAAACTTGGATAGGCAACTGCCACTACCACTCTATAACACTTGAAGGTCATAGACACAAACATATTCACTATTCGAGAATCTATTGCAGATTTATGAACAATTTAAATTTTAAGCAAAATTAACTTCTAATGAAGAAATTATCAGGTATTAAGACCATTATATCCTTATTAATCTATTGGATAACATGAATATATAAGGAAGAAGTCTACTATTAAGTTTTAGGTAGGAGGCAGGTAAATTTTTTGTATAAGTTTAACATAGGCCTTATTGTTGTTAAATTTTTCCAGGAATCCCCTCCAAACATTAGTCGCAAATGCTAGATAGTTTTGAAATACTTAATAATTATTTTGAATAGTTATCAACTTATAAATGATGCAACTAAGAAGTTTAACTAAATAGGATTATTGAATGGTTAAAGCATTTGAGAACGACTAAAACACCATTTTCCTCATATTATCCTCTCTACTAAATGGAAGTAAGTAATCTTAGTAGTGGTATAAATCATGTTAGGTAATTCTTCAATATTAAAAAATATTTCGAATTAGTTCCTAAAATTTACTTAAATTCATACATTTAGGCACTGAAGTGATGAATATTCAAATACTTCAACAATTAAACAGTTTCATCACAGACCACTTAAAGTGAGGTTAAAGTTTCGGAGTCAAAATTAGTGGTATTTTCATTTCAAAACAGATCGAATCCAATGGTGAAATTTATCTTATTAAGCTATTAACTGCAATATGGCAATAATTTAGTTATTTTATTATACAATCCGATCACGCTCGGAAAACGCCTGGTGAATTCACTCATAAATAGGCTTCGGATAATTGATTCAACTAGTGTCGAATCGAAAAAAAAGGACATACTCTGCCTCGCATTTTGTGGCAAGAAATAGGGAGGAAGAAGAGGTGAGCTCGGCGCGGATCGTCGGTGACAAATCGGCTCTCCCTGATGTTCTTGAAGAAGTATCCTTCGCTGGCGTATTTGCCGGTGAGTTTCCTTGGCGTGTGAAAATACGTTTCAGGATCTCCATCCGGATACACGAACACCTTGAATTCCTCCTCCATCTGCTCGTAGTCTAAGCAGAAAGCTTCCTCAGGAGAGTGGTACACGCTGGAATCCAACGAGAAGGCGCGCTGTGCATAGGAATCGAACTTCGATGTGACGAAATGGTGCGAATGTAAGATTAGGTTTGGAAGGAGAGTAAGATGAGCACTTGAAAGGAACCTGGCGGAGGGGAGAATGTAGTTGCTTGGAGTAGAAGAAGAGCACGAGCATATAGATGATGTTGGCGATTATGCACGCGGTGGTGGCGAGGTGTACGGAGCCGCAAGAGCCGCGGGGGCGGTTTCTGACCTCCGGAAAGTTTGCAAGGGAAATTGATCTTTCTCGGAAAGGTGACATTGTGGCGGGAAAACAAAATTCGTAACTACTTTCTGCTAAATAGAAGTCTGAACAAAAGGTGCCTTAAATTTTGAGTTTTGTTATAGTTTTCTAAATTATTTTGTGAAACTAATTTTCAGAATATACAAAGCAGAAAACTACAGAGAATTAGCCCAATTATAGTATTTTTAATTAAATGATAACTTCTTCCGATGATAAAAAATGACGTTTTAAAATATTTTAGTTTAAAAAATACCTGAGTATATTAAAAAGTACTTATTACACATTCAAAATTAATATATTTCAAAATGATAATTTTATAATACATTCAAAAGTATAAAATCCATAAATAAATTTCAGCTATTTTAAATTATTAATTTTAAAACGTCACTAAATGAAAATAATTTCTTATAGTAATTTAAATGTAATCTAAAATATCTTCTTTTTTTTAAATATAAAAATTAGGTCCCCATGAAAATATTTAAACTTACAAAAGCTTTGAAAGTTTTTTTGACCCTTTCAAATTTCATGAAAGGACGTCATAACTTTGTTAGGAAAAATAAAAAATAATTAGCTTGATTTATATCAAAAGATTTTCTTTAAACAACATATTTATGTTTTTAAACGTTATTAAAACGGAAGAATGAGCTTGATTATGATTTTTAAAATACACTAATAAAACAGTGTACATTAGTTACGGGTATATTTTAATAAAGTAGTAACAAAAAGTTATTTTTAAGAGAAAAAACTTTCTTGGAAAATAAAATAATCTTTAACTATCATTCTATCACAAACTGTTATATAATAAATTAATTGATTTTATAATAAACAGTATTTAATTATAAAATGATAATGCAAATTTATTCTATCATGTATAATCATTGAATATTATTTTTCCAGAAAATGCAAACTATCATCCTAAAGACATTGAGAATTAAAATAAATTTTATTATAATTTAAAACTCTTTCACGTTTTTTTAATAAAAAATATTTAAACTTTCGAGTTAATGTTCTTCGAAAACATTTGGAAGAACAAAAAATATTTCATTTTTCTAAGAATAAGTTATGGCAGAATTTCCAAAAAAAAATACATGTAAGAAAAAAATATAACTTTCTGGATGATATTACTTTTATTAAATTATTTACTATGATAATAAATTAAATTTGTATTAAAATTAACACGTTTATTCCTTGAATTTAATTATTTCTTAAAACTAATATTTTCATAAATAACATGCACATTTTTTATGGTAAGAAATGTCTTATAAAGGCATCGATAAAAATATTTTTTTATTAAAACGAAAAAAAAACTCTTAGAATTTTTAACGTGTTCAAACATATTTGTTAATAAAATTAGTTTTTTTAATCAATTTTAAGGAAACATTTGTTGGATGAGAAATATTTTAATTACTGAAAATAAAAAAAATAAAAAAATTCTTACATTTGATTTATCTTCTAAAAATAACTTTTTATTTTATTTTCTGGTAATAGATTTGAGGAATTTCCAAAAAATAATTTTTGGAGAAATAAAAATCCAACTTTCTTGATAATATTACTCCTCTTAAATTTATTTAGGAAAATAATATTTTAACACCAATTTTTTGACACTGTTGTTAAAATGTGGTTGGACAATTTCAAATTAAAAAAAAACTTTGGTTTTTTTCTTTCAAATATGTTCTTGTTTCAACTTTTTTTTTAATTTAAAATCGTCCAACCACATTTTGACATGTCTACAGTGTCAAAATGATATAAAAAATTGGTGTTAAAATATCATTTTCCATTTCTTTAATGTAATAAATTATTTTTTACTAAAAATAATACATTAATGTGTAGGATGTAATTACTTCTAAAGATATTTTTTTAGAAATCCGATGATCCCGTATGGAGGAAGTAATCACTTAAGGTAAGAAACTGCTTTTTTTTAGTTATATAAAAGTTTTCATTATTTTTTCCACTTTTCTTTGATTTCAAATTTCAGATTTGTGTTACCCCTTCTCCAATCCATGCTCTTTTTTCATTTCTTTGTTCCTCCAGTTAGCCTGATTTATTTATTCAGTAATTAAGCCAAACAATTGGTGGTCACAAAATTAGGAAGCGAGATGGTAACAAACCCTCTTCCAGCATAAAGCCCCACAACTCTCACACGTCAAACACAGACTCTCAAGTCTTATATTATTATTCATTCATTCATTTTGAACTTTCTCCAACGCCAACGCAATACGAATTAGAATAGACGGTGAGGGAAAGCTTGGAGAGTTAGTCCCCACTCCACTCCAATCATTCAATCGATCGCTTCGAACCAAAACCCTAGCTAGGGTTTCTTCCATCCTTGATCCATCCATCATGGCAGAAGAGGTATCTTCTTCTACTACTACTGCTCCCGCGGCATCTCCTACTGCTCCTCTTGGTTCCAGCGTGATCTCCCTAGTCAACCGCCTTCAGGACATCTTCGCCCGCGTCGGCAGCCAATCCACCATCGACCTTCCTCAGGTTGCCGTCGTCGGCAGCCAGAGCAGCGGCAAGTCCAGCGTCCTCGAAGCCCTAGTCGGCCGCGATTTTCTCCCCCGAGGCAACGACATCTGCACTCGCCGCCCACTCGTCCTCCAGCTCGTCCAGACCAAGCGCAAGCCCGACGCCCCCGACGATGAGTACGGCGAGTTCCTCCATCTCCCTGGCAGAAAATTTCACGATTTCTCCGACATTCGCCGGGAAATTCAGGTGCGGAACTTTTTATCTCCAACCTTTGCGTTTGTCTTTTACATGTTTGTGACGCCGACAGCTTATCGTCATCGATTACTCGCTAGGTGATTACCGTTTTAGGTCATTGAATAAATAATAGCGAAGAAGAGAAGTAGAATATTTTTATCATTCAGTTGACGTTTGCCTTGTATTTTGAATTGCTATTGAACAGTAGAGTTCTGCTTTCCCTTTTATAACATTACTTTCGCTTGCCGGCATCTTAGTGGAAGGGAGAACAGAATCATTTAATAAGGAGGGTGACCCTTTCATCAATGAAGATTATTTCCTCTCTCACACTTTTTTTTGTATCCAGTTGTCTTTACTTCTTCTCCCATTAACAATACGTGCACACACTCTGGCACATTAACCGGTACTGAACTGTGTTGAATTTGGGTGTGATCTGACGGCTTCCAATACATGGATCGCGGCTTCCAATGCTCCAACAGTAAAATGGAATAGATGGATACTTTAGAGACTGGGTCCTTTGAAACTAGTAAAATCGAGTATAATAGAATGTGCAAGTTAGTTGAATGAACTTTGAGGAATATTGTTTGCTTGAAAGTCGTCAATGTTTTTATCATATCAATCGGTGATACTATTTTGGTTGAGGGTCCATTATCTACTTAAAGTGATTTCTATGCTTTAAGCTTGAAATGTGGTTAAATTTGAGACATTATTTGCATCTATATAGAATATAATAACGTTGCTAGTGATGTGCTGATAAGTTATTGTGTATTAATTTAATCCCTTTCATTTACCTTTATAACTCTCTATTGACTTATATATGTTCACTCTCTTTCTGTAGGCTGAAACTGATAGGGAAGCAGGAGGGAACAAAGGTGTCTCAGACAAGCAGATTCGACTGAAGATTTTTTCACCAAATGTTCTTGATATCACACTTGTAGATCTCCCAGGCATTACGAAGGTTCCTGTTGGTGACCAGCCTTCTGATATTGAAGCTCGAATCAGAACAATGATCATGTCATATATCAAAACTCCTACATGTCTCATTCTGGCTGTCACACCGGCAAATTCAGATTTGGCTAATTCAGATGCTCTTCAGATGGCAGGGATTGCTGATCCTGATGGTGAGTTTTTGCTTCCACGTGTCTGAAACTTTAATCTTTTCATACCTCTTTAACTGGATTTTTAAAGGTTCTTGTTTCCATTATAGGTAATAGAACAATCGGCGTAATCACAAAGGTTCGATATATTCTTGTAACACTTTATCTGACACAATTGTGAAATTTCTTAAGCTTTTATCTTGTTCTGACAAAAATAGGCACTTATTATTTGGAATGTAGTTGGATATCATGGACAGAGGTACTGATGCCCGGAATCTGTTACTCGGAAAAGTTATCCCCCTCCGACTTGGTTATGTAGGTGTTGTAAATCGTAGTCAGGAGGTAATGATGTTATAATATAGTTCGAAAAGCTCTGTTTGATTACTTTAACCTGTGTGCGTGTTTTTGTTCATTAAAAGTACTGGTCAATGTTTAATAACACCATAAATAAGGATACCTCATAAATGCAAATAACTAAATATTTGTAACTTGCTTGATTGGCGTGGAGGTAAATATGAGTTGATTGCTGAAATATATTTTGGCTATTGTTTCATCATATAGGATATTCAAATGAACCGGAGTATAAAGGATGCTCTTGTTGCCGAAGAGAAATTTTTCCGCAGTCGTCCTGTAAGGAAGTTCTTATTTGTAGTTAATAGTCAAGTTCTTTTACTTATATATGCTTACTCTTATCTATCTATGTTACTCATAGGTATACAGTGGTCTGGCAGATAGTTGTGGTGTTCCTCAACTGGCAAAGAAATTGAACCAGGTAGAGTCTCAGTGACACTAAAAACATGTATATTTATTGTTTATAATACTAACCTTATTTAGGGATTTCAAATGCAGAGTAAAAGTTTCGTTCAGTCTTCACACTTTTTCATTCTTTAATTGACACTTCATATTTATTTATTTTCTTTACATAAAAGCAGTCAAAATTGTTATAGTATTTGTATCTTTTTTTGGAAGGGAGAAGAGAAAGGAGAGTTGAAAGAACGAAGTTTCTTTTCTTTTTAGTGCTGTGAAAGAATGAAATTTATTTTTTGCATGGGCCTGTGAAGGATAAGAGTTTGAAGAGTGTATGCAAATAGCCAGATTAATACTAGCTTGGAGTAAAGGCTTACTGTGTCGAATTTGGAGAAAGAATATTGTTAGATACTTCTTGGATAGAACTGAATTCTCTCAAATCCCATAAAATATTAAACCATTATGGATTGATATCAAGATTGGGATTTCTGGTCTAATGCAAGCCAATATATGGAATGCATATTTACCTGTCCATCCTTTTGCAGATTCTAGCACAACATATAAAGGCTGTGCTACCTGGGCTGAGAGCACGTATAAGTACTTCACTAGTCTCTGTGGCAAAGGAGCATGCCAGCTATGGAGAGATTACTGAGTCCAAGGTTTGTGTTAATACTGAGATGTGTCTTGGATACGTTCCTGTGACTTGTTAAACCCTTAAATAGTTAAGTATGCCGCACATATATTCTCCTTATTTTGTAAAAGAAGCGGCATTTTTTCTACTTTGGCTATAATTATGCAATGCATTATTTATAAGTGTTAATCTCTAACAGGCTGGTCAGGGTGCACTTCTCCTGAATATTCTTTCAAAATATTGTGAAGGTACTGAACTATCCCAACAGCCTAGTTTCTTATCTTTTATTTATTAATGAAGTTGTGTTTTATTTTTTTCTGTATTTGTTAACTGCTATGCCACACATTGTTACTGTTCCCTGTTAAGTAAATGGTATCTTCAATTTCTTTCTTCTTGAAAACAGCATTCTCCTCAATGGTTGAGGGTAAGAATGAAGAGATGTCTACATCCGAGTTATCTGGTGGAGCACGAATCCATTACATTTTTCAATCCATATTTGTCAAAAGTTTAGAGGTATATAATTCTTTTGTATTTCCATATGGTAATGTTCGAAATGTCTTTTCTCATGCTGCAGTTCAATTAAGATGGAAATGCGAGGAGGCTATAGTTAACTCATTAGCCTGTCAGCCTTATTGAATTTCATGGATGGAGGCATTATTATCCTACAATTATTTATATATACTACGCATATGATATTAATCAAACATTGTTAAACAAACAAAATTGAATATTGGTGATTTATGTATGATTTAACTATGAAAATATGTAATTTCATTTTTGTTGGTAAACAGGTTTTCATCGTAATTTTTGTAAATGATATGCTGAATGTTATCATTTTATTATTATGGGTTAAGCAAATGATAGATTATAATTCAATGTATGTAAAGGGAATGAGACATAATGATTTTATTATAAGCACAGCACATGATGACGAGTTGTAAGCAATGAGCAAAATGTGCTAATGCCTTGTGACTCAATTCTATCATGAAGGAGGTGGATCCATGTGAAGACCTGACTGATGATGACATTCGTACTGCCATACAGAATGCTACAGGGCCTAAATCAGCACTATTTGTTCCAGAAGTAGGTCTTTTTACCCAACCCTTTTTCCTTAAAAAATTGAGACAAATTATATTTGAAATAAGAATACAAATTATATTTTAAAATTTTGGTTGATTTTGTAAATGTTTCATCATAATTTGTGAACCCAAATACATAAATATGTTTATAGAAAAAACCCTACTCTAGAACAAGTTCATCTATTTATTTCCATGTAATCAGGTGCCATTTGAGGTCCTTGTGCGACGGCAAATATCTCGTTTACTGGATCCAAGTCTTCAGTGTGCCAGGTTTATATATGATGAATTAATAAAGGTAGTGACAGGGGTTTAAGCTTGCCATCTCACTCTTTTCTTGCATTTTCAAGTATGCACCTAAACAAAATCCCTTCTCTTCAGATCAGCCATCGCTGTATGGTTACTGAACTGCAGCGATTCCCTTTCTTGCGAAAGCGCATGGATGAAGTTATTGGGAACTTTTTACGAGAAGGCCTTGAGCCGTCAGAGAATATGATTGCACACATGATAGAAATGGAGGTGTGCTGACATTTAACTTGTTTAAGTATAAATGTATACTTTCTCAATCTCTACTTAAAATAGCTCATCAGAATTTGGTTGAGCCAAAACTGTCACTTACATATCTTTCAATTTTCAAGTAATTTTTAGTCTGAATTTGATGTAAGTGTCATTCTTGATACTGCTTTCATTTTCAACTGTAAATGAGTAGTCAACTCCTTGACTTCCTTAATACTGTTCCGCATAAGAGAATGAGCCATTTATTTCCAATGGAGTTGTTATGAAGTTATGCCATTGGTGTGTATATTGAGTCTTCAGTTCTTGTTTAGCTGACTGAGCATGGCTTGGGATACTGTGCTAGAACATTGGTGAATGATGTTCTCTCCAAATAAAATGATCACAACTAAAGATATTAAAGTGTTTTTGGTGTGTATTAGAAATCATTGACATGTCAATTGTGACGGGCAATCTATTAGAGTGAATCATCAATTTCCTTGTCCATGATTTCTTATTCAAACTACTCAATAATTCTACAGATGGACTACATAAACACTTCCCACCCAAATTTTATTGGTGGAAGCAAGGCATTAGAAGTTGCTGTGCAACAGACCAAGTCTTCTCGGGCTGCTATACCAGCTTCTAGGCAGAAGGTATACTTATTACGAGATCTAGTTCCTAATATGCCCCATATTTTTGATGAGATATGTATTGTAATTTTTGCAAGCCTTTCTTTACTTTCAAAATTTTCTTATCAATCTCCCATAGGATCCTCTGGAGTCTGATAAGGGATCAGCCTCTGAAAGAAGTGTGAAATCCCGGGCTATTCTTGCAAGACAAGCTAATGGAGTTACCGATCCGGTTTGTAATTGTATATTGTTTAATTCACAATAAATTTTTCATAGTGGGAATCTAGTTAAGGGCTACTAAACTTAGTATCTCGTTGTTATTACTGTATTCTTATGATATAAATGATAAACAGGGTGTCCGAGCTGCATCAGATGTTGAAAGAAGTGTGCCCTCTGGTAATTTACATGTGCTGTTTAATGTTTTGGTTTTTGCATTTATTTTAATATGAACTTGTTTTTAATATTATTTTTTGGTTGTCCAATCTTTAGTCAAGTGATTTTATTATCTATGTATGGGCTTTATTTTTATTTTGAGGCATTTTTTATTTTAATGCTTAATATCTTTCAGGAAACACTGGTGGATCAAGTTGGGGTATATCATCCATTTTTGGTGGAGGTGATAGCCGGACGACCGTGAAGGAGAATATGGCTAGTAAACCGCATACTGAACCAATTCAGAATGTGGAACATTCATTCTCTATGATCAACTTGAGACAGGTTTGTGTACATGACACATTTATTGTCAGCTTGAGCTTGATCAATATGTTCAATAGGTATAAATTTCACAATGTTCATCGGATTTTGTAGCCACCTCCTGTCTTGAGGCCATCTGAGGGCAATTCAGAGACAGAAGTTATTGAAATAACAGTGACAAAGTTGCTTCTGCGGTCGTACTATGACATTGTCAGGAAAAATGTTGAGGATCTTATACCTAAAGCAATTATGCACTTCTTGGTACTTTACTGCCTCATCTACTTCTTGCAATTAGAAATCTAAAAGTAGTTTTCTCAGCGTGTTTGATTGCGTTATTTTCTTTAGTTTGTAAAAATTGTTTAATAAAACAATTTTCAAAAGCAATTTGTAGACAGAAGTGGGAGAAGATGTGTAAGGAAGAACACGAGTAAGAAGAAACTGATAGTAGAAAAGTAAGAAAACCTAAACGACTCGAAGATATTCTAATTTTTTAATGTAAAAAATAAAACATACTGGTTTTTGAATATTTTTCAAAAGCTATCGATTGAGTTGCTTTTGTTAAAAGAAACGTGACTTTTTTTATCTATTTTGTAACGAGAAAGCTTCTATTCCATTTTCTTTATCCATTTTGTAATGAAAAAGTTTGTGTTGACAGGTGTGAACTAAACCAATAAACAACTAAAGTTATGGTACTCGAATTTATGCGAGTATTTCAATAAAATAATTCTTTTCTGCATTAGAATTTCTCTGTACTTTTAACCTAAATAACATTGTCTACTAGATCTTGAGGCGTATTGTCTCTCCCACTGAAAATGGTGAGTGTACTCAACAAGTTTAAATCCAGTTGGTTTTTATTGAGTTGATACCTACTTTTTTGCACTGTTACAAGCAATATCAGTAATGTGCTATCTCGTTTCTGAATTTAAGTATACTCAGCATTTCACTTTGTTTTTTAAGACGAGGGTGTCCTATTGCTTACGCACTATGCTATTTATTTTGGAGTGGTTGGCGATACTTGATCTTTCATGCATTCAATAAAATACTGGTGACTGTCTCTTACTAAATCATATCAGGTAAACAACACCAAGAGAGAGCTGCACAACGTCTTTATTAAAAAGCTATACAGGTAACATATAGTGGCTGTTGAATACTAATTCATTCTCATGCACGCTTCTCTGACATGGATTGCTGATTATACTGTGTATTTTAAAATTCAAACCAGAGACAACCTGTTTGAAGAAATGTTGCAAGAACCTGATGAGATAGCCTTGAAAAGAAAGCGTTGTAGAGAACTTCTTCGAGCTTATCAACAGGCTTTTAAGGTTTGATAGTCCTATCACTTTTAATGGGCAATGTTATTACTTGTCATGTTAGTTATGTTCTATTTAAATTGGTTGCTTTCTCATGTTACTCATCTTTAATTAGAGGTGTATGTTATTGGAAGTGGTGAGAACGTATTCCTGACACTTAAATCATACACATAAATGGCCGAAATTAAATTTATGTGATCAGTTGAAAACGTTACCGAATTTTGTTTCAGTCTTGGTAATCCACGTATCATCTAATAGTTGATATTTCTTCCCTTACTTTCCCAACAAACCACTGCTTTAAAGAAAAATTTGATTCTTGACAACATATGGTTCTCGTGGTGTACTCATCCCTTTTTCTCTGTGAAATAGTTATCACTTACAAGGGTTGTAGTTTACAACATGATGTGTCTTTTCTTTTATAAATTCATTTTTATGGTTGTAATATGATGTGGTTCTTCTTTTCTACATGCATGCTTTTTGACATGTCAGAAATGCCGAGTCAATTTTCTTCTCATTGCTTCCGGATGTATACGGTCCAAGATTTAGTTATTTTATTTAGGTATTTTACCTAACCTAACAACATATAGCCACTGATCTGATAACTGTATTACGTGTTGGTAGGACTTGGAGGAACTGCCAATGGAAGCTGAGACAGTTGAAAGAGGATACAGTTTGCCCGAAACAACTGGATTGCCCAAAATTCATGGATTGCCAACATCATCTATGTACTCAACCAGCAGTTCTGCAGACTATTATGGAGCTTCTCCAAAGCACTCCAAGTCGAAAAGGTCTTCACATTCTGGGGAACTTCAATCACCGATGCACGGTGCTATATCAGATTCCAATGGAAGTGGAAGGCTATTCACGTCAAGCTTTTATCCCACGGTTGATGTATGAGCTATACGTGAATGTGCTCACTGGTCGGTGGAAGAGTTAACTCAAGGCATTTTATTCATTTGATTACGCTGCAACTTTCGGAATATAGAACTCTGCCTCCCGGAGCTGGACTTCATGAAATTACTCTATCTAACTAAAATGGTCTTTGTATGTTGGCTATTGCTTTCTTTCATAAGTTCACTTTTTCTTCTCATATAGCATTGGGCATTTTTTACAAGGCTCCAGAGAAAGAATAATAGGAGCAGGTGATCTTTCACATTTTTGAGAATCGGCTTTCTATACATTCGTGTATATGACCTTGTCTTTTTTGGTTAGTCAGATCAGATGTTTTTGTTATTAATCGACAATTATGTAATTCGAGTTGTGTTTTTTCAAAAAAGATTGGATGAATTGCTATTTTGAAGTAATAGGAAGCCATCGTTATATGAATATGCAAGCAATATGGAGTTATCAATTTTAGTTATTATGTAGGGTTGTGACTGATATTGCACTATTATTTATTATACCCATCAATGAAGAGGATTCTTTTTATAATTGTATGACTCTTTTTTATATATTTATAATTAATTTTAGTCTTATTAGCATATCTCATTTTATTGTTTTGCTATTGAACTATTTTAAATTTAGTTAATTATGTACTATAAAAATTAACTATGGTGAAATTATAAGAATTATATATTGTTTAGGATCATTATAAATGTTCGTTAAGAAGACTTTAATTTTTTTTATTTTATTTTGAATATGAAATTCAAATTGTATTACCATATTTTTACATTTTTTTATGATTTAAAATTTTGAATAATTTTTCCCGTATATTTTCAATTTGAAAATTTTCATGTTACTGGCAATGTGCTATAGTTTTGTGTGCAAATTCATCTGAGTGTTGTTGTTATCAATTATTTTTTTTTTAAGTGTTACTGTACGATGTATAACATATAAAGGATATTTTTTTTGCAATTACATGGGTTCATTCCATCATATAAATTTTAGTGCATGCTGTATCACATATATGGGCTAAAGTTGTATTACAAAAACGTATAGGGTTGAATATAGAGAATTTTTTTAATTTCTGGAAGTGCCAATTATATGGGCCAAATCATTGTTACACCTATATGGACTAGATTAAAATTATTTTGTTGATATAATTTTGAAATAATTTCTTCTTGTACCTCCATCCATTTCTTCCCACTTCTTTATATTTTTTTTAAAATTTTAAAACTATCGCCTGATAATTCAAAAAATCTTACACTTTATTTTTTGTATTTCAACAAATTTCTTTAAATATTTTTTTAATAAATTTTGAAATTTGTTAAAATATTTCTTAAACTTTCAATAAATTTCAAAATTTGTTAAAGAAAAACATAATTTCAAAACTATTTTTAGAATGTAAAATTGTAGGGAGAAATGGATAAAAATGCATGGAGAAATAGCCTAATTTTGAACTTTAAAAAGGTTTTCTTCAAAGTAATAATTTGAGTATGTGTTAGTAATCAAGATGAATATATTTTTGACCATTATTAAAATATAACAAATAGAAACTATGTTCGAATAAAATTTATTTGTTCTTAATTATTAATCTTTGAATCACATTTAAAAAACCAAACATATGTAATACAAATCATTTTAATACAATCTAATTTCCCGAATGTCATACACTTCATACATCATCAAATTATAAAAGTTGGAATAAATTTTATTATATCTAATAAAATTGATTTCAACATCAAAACATTAAAAATAATTCAATTGAATTAATAAAATAATATAAAAAGTAATTATTAAATATTTTCAATTATTTATCAATAACTAAACAATAAAGAACTAAATATATATAAATATCTTAACATATACACAATAAATTCAAATATATGAAAACATAGAGTGAGATTACTAATTAATTAAACATCTGACAATTTACATATATGATCAACTTAAAATAGTTTTTTTAATAATTTAAGTACAATCTCGATGATTATTATACTTTGTGATATTTGTGTAAATCAAGATTTCTTAGGCATGTTTAATTCTGTTTCTGCCATGATGTAGCCATATAGGATTGGGATCACAATGAGAAATCGATTCCTGAATTGTATGAACTTCTTTTATTAAATAATTTAAAATTAAAAAGTGAAAAAAGAATCGAACATGTTCAAAATCTTGTCTTAACTCTCTAGTGTAATATCAATAATTGAAGTAGAAGATACTACAAAGAGATCAATGCAAAGACGACATATAGTAAGTCTACACAATGATAAGATATTATTTGTTATAAATCAAATTATTGACTTGCTTTTGATATCATTTTAAAAAATTTCTTATCAATAGAAATATTTATATATATATTTTTTTATATATATATATATATATATATAAATATATATATATATATATATATATATATATATATATATATATATATATATAAAATCACTCACAAATCTGTTAGTTTTCACGTATTGTGTTCTATGCAGATGCATATTTATTTTGTATGAGAATATTACTGAAGGTGAAGCTATGGGAATGATATTAGGAGTGCAGAAAACTCTCAAATATTATACATCGCTAATTTATCAAAGATACATTTATTTCTTACAATCTTTTGTATCAAAGTTATAAATTAAATAAGGTGTTGAATAAAGATTTTAGATCTAAGCATGACTTTTTTTTACTATAAATTACTTCAATATTAAAGTAGATTTATTTCAGGAATAGCTTACTGTACCATTTTATTGATAAGATCTGGATTCTCATATTTGAAAGGAGATTATTCTAAACTAAAAAGAGAATAGGATGCTATGCAGTCCACCAAAAAAGAAGGGCTTAATCAGCATGGGTGGACTTCGCATCATTTGTTAAATACTAATAAATTAGAAGTATTAACAAGAAATATTATAAGTAAATGGGATGATTATTGTGGAATTCTGGTACAACCCTACTCATTCTTGATAATGGATGCCAACTTAGCAATAGCATGCCTAATTAATATTAGACTGCATCATCCTACAAACTCTTGTTTCTTTAATCAGTAAAACCCTCTTAAACATTAATAATAATATCTCAAATATTACCACGATAATACTATTTTACAGTACTCTTTTTTTTTTTTTTTTTTTTTACTCTTTCATGTCATATATCTTATTGAATAGTAGTAGTAAGTGATGGCAGTCACAATCGACCCTTTAGAAAATTGAGGCATAATGTTTTCAAAATCTCCTTGTCGGGCTCTAGTAATGCCGCCTTATCCTTTGCATCCAAAGCAAAAGCTTCCTAATATTCCAAACAACTATAAAACTCAACCACTGGTTTGCATTCAAAAATCAGAAGAAACAGTAAAAGAAACAGTGGAAGACAAGAAAAAGAACATTAAATACCTGGACCAAATTTCGGGTAATAATACGATCTATAAAGTGCAAGAGGATGTCATGGGTGAATTCTGGGTGGCCTTGGATTCCAAACATGTGATCTCCATAGCTGAACATCTCAATTGCTGTCATTTCCGACCAAGCTATCACCTCTGCTTTCGGAGGGAGCTCTAGAATCTACACTTCAACATAGTCACTTTAGTATAATAATTCAAAGAAGAAAACATGTTGAAGGGTATTATTATTATGAGTATGTTGAGAAATTACAGACTGACCTCATCCCTGTGGCATTTGTATATGGAAAGTTGTGATGGGAGTTTGAGAGATGAGAAAGACAATGGCAAAGATGATGACACGTTTATAGATTTCACACCAATGTCCCAACCCTTCGGAGATCGACCCACCTTCCCTCCCAATGCACGCCCGATTATCTGTTACATACATCTCATTACACAAATTTCCGACACATCTGTTCATATGTTTTCTGTCGTGTAATAAATATCTTTCATACTTTACAAGTCTAGCATATAGCAAGGAAACAAGAGATTTCAGAATTAAAACTGTTTTTTTTTTTTTGTTGTTTTTCTAAATCTACCCGTAAAATATTTATAATAAGAAAGTTTAAAGTAATATTACTACAGAAAATGTTGGTTGTGATTATTATTTAAGATATATTTGTGATAATAAATACGTGTAATATTTTATATACCGTGTGTATATGAACACGCAATTGGCAATAAAAAAGTTAACACATAAATAATCAGCCACGAGAACTCATCAAATAATGAAAAAGAAAAAGGATCTGTGTCCTATCGACAACCATTCAAAAAAAAAGAATCAATCAAATGACTCTTAAAGAGATTTTGAAAACGAAATTACATCCTTGATGGCTTTATTTTGCCTTTTATCAGAACGCAGGCTCACCACAATTTTATTCTTTTTTGTTGTTGGCCAAAATAGACAGATTAGGAGCATGCAAAAAGGGAATATTATCTTGGCACAAAATTCCACACAAAAATTCCAAAAAGAAGAATATTATTAACATACAATGTATTTCCACACAATATTTGAGTGGTGCACTCACAGAATTCTACATGGGAAATGTGACGTGGAGAAGACAGAGACAAATGGACCTGTGCAGTATTAGTTAGAGCACTCAAAATATAAGACATTTCAAATTTAATCTCCTAAGTTAAAAAGACCATTGTGGACAGAACCAACAACCCTTGCAACATCTCTGGAACAGAGTACGAGAAGATAAATATAGTATCCACAGCTTGTTTTCCGAGGGACTGAACCACACGGTCAATTTCGAAACTTATGTATCCAAACTTTTTTCTCCTCGTACTAAAATCTCTAACTCAGCTTATTTGTTTATTTTTTCGAAGGCTAAAAGAATTTCGTCACTGCAGGAGTAAATCGAATGGAAAAGATATTCACCCTCCTCAAATTTGAACCAAACTATACTTGAGCTAATTAATACACTGAAAGAAAAAAGAAAAAAAGAGATTGAAAGTAAGATAACTTTTACTCCTTTACATAATTACTCAAATTTTATGGTTCCATTTTTAAAAAGATGGATTCAATCTTTAATTTATTCCAGTCTGTAACTAACGATGATATTGAAAAGAGATGAACACTCTTAAAAGTACGATGTGCATTTAGGTAATTTGAGAGGTTTACAACGAGCATGTAATGAAACAATAACGAGACTTATCTATATTAGAATATTGGAGGGCAGTTTTCAGGAGATTTTAAAATGAAGCAATAATTGATTATAGAGATATGAGAGAGAAAGTAATTAAAAAGCGTAAAGATTGGAGGGAAGTAATTGATTAATATGGATATATATGGAAAACGAAAATGAAAGTAGGTGATGAATTGATGGTGACAAGTAGGAACCTGGTGACCAAAGCAAATGCCAAGGATTTTCTTGTGCATAGAGTCCAATTTGTTAACGAGTTGGAGAAGCTCAAGAATCCAAGGGTCGTCGGAATGGGCATCGTAGCAGCTTCCGGTGATGACAAACCCGTCGTAGAGAGAGAGGTGGTGGTTGGCCGGAAAGTGTCCCTGCACCACCTTGTAGAGGTCCCACCTCTCTCCCTCCTCCGTCAACACTCTCCCGAAGATCCCGTAACAACCTCCGTGCATCTTCAACAAGTACTCCGAATCCTCACCGCACATCAGCAGCGCATACCTCTTCTCTCCGATCTCACCCATCTCGTTAGCTTCCTCTGATGGACAGACAGACACAACTACCTTTCCCACTCTCCCCTCCTTTTTAAAGGCTTCTCTTCCCAAATTGTCCACCTTCTCATCTTTTATTACCAAAATACCCTTTACACATCACCCTACCTTTTATCTTCTAATTATGACATCATACATTTTTTATCTTCTCTTTTTTCGTTGTACACAAATAACTACTTCTCCTTCTTGTTTCTATCTTTTCCAACTCTCAACAGTTCATTCCAATTCATAACACAATACCTAAGCTTTCAGGGTTTTTTTTTATTTTTCTTTCTGTTCGTAAAAGTTATTTTTCAATTTTATTTTACTATTTTTAACATTATTATCTCAGTTTATTATTTTTTAAAAGCAAATTAGTATTATTATCAGTTGTTAACTCTTAAACAGTTTTTGTGTACATCGAATCTGGAAGTGTAAAGAGACAGTTTGTATGTCCTAGTACGTGACCATTTTTCCTAGGTTTACATAGAGTGGTCGTAAATTAGTGAAACAGCGTGGCTATCTGCGTGTGAGATAGGTTATTCCTATTAATGACAATAGGTTGGGTCAATTAATAATAGTATTTATTTGTAATTGAACTTGCAATAAAAATAATTTATTTGTTGTTTGGTAGATATGTTTTTAAAAAATATTCCAATGCCAACATTTTAAAACAATATATTTTATATATTTTATTTTAACTTTTGTAAATAATAAATAATTAATAATTATAAATATATATAAAAAAATATTTATAAATAATAAAAATATATAAATATTAATTATTCATCCTAAATTTTATCCACACTTTTGTATTAATATTTTATTTTATTTTCCATGTAAATAACTGTTTGGGTGCGCGTTTTGGAAGCTTCCAGAAGTTTTTTTGCGTGGCTTTTGTTACCACATATTTGACGTGAAGGGGTGTTAATGAAGTGTGTGGGTAACAAAATTCCATTAACAATATTCTCTTTTCTTTTTTAGTGGCTCATATTCGCTATATTTTTATTTATTTTACACGCTAAAACATTACATTGGGAGCAAATAAAGGAGATTTTAACATAAGAAAAAGAAAATAGTGTGAAGGGAACAATTTAATTTGACTTTTCTATTTTGTCTCCCTGTCTTGTGATAATGGATTCTTGGCCTCGTCAACTTTTTCTTCAAGTATAATAGAAATGCTTTTTTTCTTCTTATATTCGTTCTTAAATTTTTTTAATTAAATTTAACGTAATCTGTCACATATATTGTTAATTTCATCACGAGCATTACATTAGCAGATGACATCAAGTCTAAGATAAAACTAATTTTACTTTATTTATTAAAAAAATACTGTTTATTAATATAAACCCATTTTACATACTTTTTCTTTATTTAACTGCTTTTTCTTACATTATTGTAATAATATGTATTTTTATTTATTTTACCAGAACGATATTTTAGGAAAATTACCATATATCGGTAAAATAAATGAATATACTTAACTTTGTCCATAATACGAATCAGGTTTATTTTTTTTGTGTTTAACGTATTTAGAAAAAGAGTTAAGAAGTTAGAAATTGACAAAATATAGTTAGACATTTTTAGTGCAAAAATTATGGTGATGAATTTTGTCCCATGCGATTCAAATTAATATAAAGCATGGTTGTTATTATAACACCATTTGATACTGATTATAACTTCTTAGCACGAGATTTTAAATCTATTCATTTATAAAAGGTTTAATTATGTTTTAAGTGATTAATTTTGAAACTTTCAATTTAGTCTTTAATCATTTTTATAGTGTATTGAGTATTTAATAAATTTGTATTTTTTAATTTAATTTTTGTTAAATTTTTTATTAACCAGATAATGTGGTTATTAAGTGACTTATGTGATTTTTATTGTAACATTCAAATTCAATATTTTAGAAGCTTTTCTTTCCATAAAGATAATAAGCATGACATACCAGGTTATTAATCTAATTATTGTAAAATAATTTTTGACCAATCACAAATTAATATGTAATTAATATTCAAATGTTATCAGAAAAACGTTATCTAAATATCATTATCCATAAAGGATTTTTTAATGTGTTTTCTTACTCGTATTTAATTTAACTAGTTCGTGTTTTATTCTATTCTACAAAATAACTTTCCATTCAGACATATTATACTAATATATTTCTTATAACATCTAGTATTTATCTATTAATAAATTTAATGTTCACTAGTGAATCATAAGCTATCATATCATAAATATCTTAAATCATTTCTCCGTGAATATGTAAGATAAGTCACATGAAATATGCAAAACATTATTATAAATTTGAGAAATAAATCATATTTAAATACATTACAATGAATTTTATTATGCTTTAATTTATACAATATACAAAGTTTAACATTTGTGATTTTGAATTATTTTTTATGTTGCAAGGTGATGTAACTATCATATTTGAATGGTATACGTATAATCGGACGTAATAATTTTGGTTAATTAAATTCCCAATTGATATAGACATTTGTCAACATTTTCATAAGAATTCTTCGAAGCATTAAACTTAGATCGATTGACGTAATGTAAGTTACTATCAATACTGGAGTTGGGCCAAATTTCAAACACGTATTCAGCCCAAAATACGCCCAGATTCAACACTATATATTCCACAAAGTTTAAAATATTAATAGAATAATTAAAGTTGAAGACAAGTGATTGATAAAGTGTATACCATTCCTTAATATAACCCAAATATGTTTTCGTGACCAAATCATGATAATATTATAGAAAAGTACGAATGGAGGAAAAAAATATATAATCATTTGTCCAACCAACTACATTTGTATATATGAAAATTGACCAAGACGAAGAACAGACTTAAGTCGTCGGAAGAAAATATCAATAACAATGACTTTTATTTCACTTCAAGTCACTCAGTTTCTATCAGCTTCACCTAACAAAGACTAAATCCTTGATACTCTATTTTACATTTTTTTTATTTAGCCTAAGGTGTTAGTTGCGGCTATAATTTTAAAAAATTATAGTCTATACATACATACATACATATATATATATATATATATATATATATATATATTATTCCTTTTCAAGCTCTAAGTTTAATGGCACAGTATCACTTACCAACTTTACTGTTAATAGGTTAGATAAGTTTTGTTATTTCCTTAAACAAGTACTGACAAAATGTGATTTTATAAATATTCTGTGCTTACCCTAAAATTTAAAAGTTTATGTTTTTAATTACATTTTGAGTCTCTACAGAATTTCTCTGGAAAAGTGGAAAATAAAAGGTTCAAATGTGGTTTTAATCCTTCAAATTTGGACTATTTTTGAGTTATCAAAATTAAAAACTGTTTTGAAATTCAGTCACGTATGTTATCAAAATGATGTCATGAAAATATGTTTTTTACTGAAATATAGTTTTAACTCATCAAATTTTATTTTGGTATTTTTTATTTAAATAAAAAAATATATATTTTAATCCTTTAAATTTAAAGTAATTCTTTGGTCCCTTAAATTGAAACAAAAAAATTATAATTCAAAACTGAGTATAATTTTTCATTAGTTTTGTATACATAAAAATGTCTACCCTTTTATTAGATTAGTGAGGTTAAGTGATTAGTAATATACTTTTTAACGATTTAAAAAAAATTATGTAATGTTTTATATATATATATATATATATATATATNTATATATATATATATATATATATATATATATATATATATATATATATATATATATATATATATATATAATAAGTTTCAATCTCTCCTTTTTAAATATTTTCACCTATATGATTCTCTGTTTTCATGTAACTCACTATCACAACGTATGAAAAATCACAATTAAATAAGCTACCATATTTTGAAAAATACATAAATTTTTATAAAACAAAAAATTACAAGTTATCATGTCATTTCGGATCATATTGAACAGTTGAAAAATATCATCAAATTAAAAAACATTACCATTGACAATATAATCTACTCTGGGAAGACTAGCGCTTACCATCAGTATCACAAGACTATCAATTCCTTGTTATAATGAGATTTCGAGAATAAAAAAGCAATAAATAAAATATAAATTTCAAACATTACTAAAATTATAATTTTCAAATTAAGTACATATTATTTAATTCAATAAATTTGTAATAACATCATTTTTAACAATAAAAATGAATTATTTTAAAATTATAATACTTAAAAAAAACCAATTTAAAATATTTTTAAATGTGGCAAATTTACTTTTGATTAATAGAAAATATTATTAACAGTAAAATCTCAAAATAATATTTATGAAATTAATTTAAAAAAATAATAATTTTGAGTTCTAAAATAAAAATAAAAATTAAAAAATGTAACTAATTCAACAAACATGAAAATGGAATTAAATTTTAAAGATTGATAAATTAGTGCAGACCGGACCATGAACCGAAGAGCTAGGCCCAGGTCAATAATTACATAAAGGAGTTTTCTTCTGGAATTTATAATATTTCTTCTGGCACCCCCATTCTGCACTCACATCTTTCACTCTTCCCCTATACTGTACTTCACCCACTCCATCGTTCTCTTTCCTTTAAGGCTTAATACCGCTTTTAGTCCCTAGTTTGGGAGGTTTTGTTCAATATGGTCCTACCTTTTCTTTTTAGTAACAATTGATCACACATTTTGAAAAAACTGTTCAATTGACTCTCAAACTAGAGACCAAAAGCGGTATTAAGCCTTTTATTTTTCTTTTGTTCATAGTCGTCCCATATTCAAGTTTAAATTGTTTATTATCGTCCCATATTCAAGTTTAAATTGTTTATTGTAGTCCTTATTGTATACGATGATGACATGATTTTTAACATAACATTATGTCATGACTGTTAAAATAACATTTGGATAGGTGAATGCATGAAAGAACTTATTTACGTCGTAACCAGAACCGTTAGAAAATTGACGTCGAAACTAAAAAGGAGTCAATTGAACAGTTTTTTCAAAAAGTGACATCAATTGTTACTAAAAAAAGGTAGAACCAAATTGAACAAAACCTCCCAAACTAGGGACCAAAAGCGGTATTAAGCCTTCCTTTAAGTTCACTCTAAGTAATCAGTTAAGCTCATTTTTATTTAATTTATTATTATTATTTATTTGGGAATAAAATTTTATTAGAAATTTACGTGATATTTGAATTGAAAAATCAAATTTAGGTACCAAAATTTGAAATCGTGTTATATAAATAATTAAATTTCAAAATTCGGTTAAATAGATATTAGATTTTGAAATCTAATATAAGAAATATTCTGAATTTGAGAAAAGTATTAGATTTGAAAATACTGTTAAAAAATATACAATAATTCAAAATCTGGTTATGGAAGGATTTAAATTTCGAAATCTGGTTAAAAAAGTTATTGGATCAAGAAAGGTGTGTGGTTTTTTTTAATGGTTTATGGTTTTCTTTGTGTTTTTTTTTTTAATTTTTGTATTTTTTTTATTTTGGGTGTTGTTGTTTTGTTTATATATTTTGTTTAAATTTAGTTATTATTTAGGTGTATTGTTTTTAATATTTGTTTAAACTTTGTCATAGAAATGATAAGAATAATATCACAAAACATCTAACAAAAAGAACCAAATAAAATAAGATGTAAATATATTTGTTTGATGTTGTGTTTTTTAAATCCATTGCTCGGTTTGTTCACGTCTTTACAAAGTATTTTTTTTATATGGAATGATTCAATAATCATTAACATATGAATAAAGACCATAAATTATAAACATGATGAATAAGATCAACACAACAATTAAAGGTTGACTCATGTTCACAATATGACATTTTTCCATGCTTCCATGACAAAATCTCATGTCTCAACACAGTTGATTAACATTTTGCACTCGTTGTGCACATATTTTTTTTTATGTGAAAATGTCATAGGAGACAATAACATTAAGGAAATAATGTCGCAGTGACATTCATCAAAGCTAGATTTATGTCTCTAATAGTGACTTATCCTCAAAAGTCATAAACAATTGTCTTAGCCTTTGTAGAAACTATGTGAAATTAATTTTTGTTCACTTATAAAATACAAAGACAGGTGAGAAAGTCAATCCTGTTTATGTGATCCTAACTATCTCAAACAATGACAACTAATATTTGTTAGGTATTATCTATTAAAAAAACAATATTAAATGAATTTAACAATTTTATTGCATTAGGATGCATCCAAGAGAGACGACTTACCACTTTAGATTTGTTTGCACATCCACACCAATAAATGTATTTATCGTGTTCTAACATCACCGATTGTTGTAATTTAATTCTTGAATCTCTTAATGATTGATTCTAAGTATATATTGCATTATATATTTACTTGATTGTTGTCACATTACACTCATTGTTTTTCTTTTAAAGTAAGGAGAATGTTTATACACATCACTCTGGGTCATATCAATTTAAAAGCACAACCACATTATCTAATGTTGGATATATTAGGTTGAAATTAAATTTATATTTCTTGTATTTTTCACATTCTAACAATAAATATGTTTTTCTCATAGGTTGACCATTAACTTTATCAAATTTTATAATAACAACAAAAATAAGATCCCAATGTGTGAAAAAAATCAAATAAGTTATAAAGTTATTTGTATAATTTTCTAGGTACATTTTATTTATTAAAAAATAGAAAATTGAAATGAAACTAAAATTTAGTTATAATTCCTTGAAATTCAAAGAAAAATCTTCTATTTTATACACAAAGACTTCAACACCTGCAATATGATACCAAGTATAATACATAACTTGTTTAACAATAATAACAAAAATGGAGACCTAACACATTTATAAAACAAAATAAAGTGAAATAAATTAAAAAAACAGTAAATAAATAAGCAAAATAAATTAAAAATAAATAAATAAAAACAATACTAAATTTTAAAATATGAGAAAATATTTAAACTAATTTCAAAATCTAAAAAAATATTTAATCAGATATTAAAATTCTATAATATCTTTAACAAATTTTGAAATATGATAAAAATTTTAATCAGATTTTAAAATTTGATAAATTTCTAAATTATATTTCAAAATACAATTAATAGAATCTTTAATTGAATTTTTAAATTTAATAAATTTTTGAAAAGATTTCAAGATTTGATACATTTTTAAATATAGTATTTTTTTTCAATCGAATTTTAAATTTAATTATTATTAAAGCTTTTCTTTACAGCTTTCGAAATCTAATTAATACTTTTACAAACTAAATTTTAAAAATCAATACATACAAAATGTAATAAAAATAAACATTAAATTTAATCGATTCTTGTCGGAAAGATAAAAAAATACGTAAAAGTAAAGAAGAACAAAATGAATAGGTATCTTTCCCTTTTAAACGAGATAATAATGATATTTTGATAATATTTTTTATAATTTTTTATAATAAAATACGTGTCATCATTTTATTGATTTATTTGAATTTAAGTTTAAAAATATTTAAAACAGACCAATCACAAACTATTATATACTGTAAAAAAATTTAAAAAAGTATTTTAAATATATTCTGTACATTTAGTACAGAGCAATTACTGCTTACCTACCTATTTACTAATTAATTTAATTATATATATATATATATATATATATATATATATTTTTAAGAGATACCTATTTAATATCAGAGAAGTAAGAAAAAAAATTGATATGCAAGGAGAAAGCCCCTTACATCAAACCTACCTACCGCATTGGTAAGTGGATCATATCATGCTTTTGTTTCAGAAGAAACCTCGTCAGTGTACAAATTTATAAAAAAAAGTTTAGAATTTAAATATTTTATTTTAAATTATATAATTTAGTTTTCTTTTTCAATGTTAAACAGCATTGTTGTACAAATCTTAAGACAACACATTCCTGTTCGCACTTCCTTCAAGCAATTTACTCTATTAACTAATTAATAATAATTTTGAAGCAATTTACTCTATTAACTAATTAATAATAATTTTGAAAATGACGAGGTAATTTTCTTTGCTAAACTTGTATAAAGAATACTACAAAAATACTTTTTTCTAAATTTAAATTAATTTGTGAAAAAATTAATAGATAAATTTTAGAGAAATTATAAGGTTTTTTATTAGCTAACTTACATATAAATTGTTTTTCATATAAGGATTATTTATTATTTATTAAATTTTTACAGAAATTGTTTTCCTAATATTATTTTAGGTACAGCACAATTTTTTAAACAAATTATGCTAAAAGAGGAACATCCCATAGTAAATTTGGAGGTCCAACAAGACAACAAACAACCATTAAATGCATTAACTTTGGTACAACTAGACAGATTTATTACACACCAAGAGCTGTCTGCAACTTTTATTTTAAGATGAATATTTGAATAAAAAAAATACTATTTTATTTTATAATTTTGAATTTTTTTTAAAGCATAATATTTTAAGATATTTTTATTACAGAAATTATAAGCTGTTCATATACTCTGATTCCTTTATTTTTTCTGCAATTACTTTTATACACTACTCATCAATTAATATAAACATATATTATTTGTTTAAATTTAAGAGCTTTTCACACTTGTGGTGCTTCATGGGGGTAGCTTTAGTATAAGGTAATTCTAAAGTAACAAAAATATTCATTTCAGTTTTTATTATCACTGCCTTCAATTAAAAATTCTTAGAAAAAAAAAAAGTTGTTACCAGAGAGTGAAATTTCTTTTTCACGTGGTGCTAAGGGATTTATAAACTCCCTTGCATGGAAGGAACTTAAAAGAAAAGAAAAAAACAGGGGAGATGATCACAGTTGATTAATTTTAACATTTTTATTTGAAATTACATTATATTTTGATATTTAATAAATATTTACTCTTATTCTGAATTTATTATTTTATTTTTCATTTCTTTTACAAATAACTATTTGTCTACATAAAATATAGAAAAAAAAAATGAATGACTGGAAAATGAACAAGTAGACACTCTCTCCACGTTCCAGTTCCACAGTGAAGGAATTATTGGTGGAATCAAGAATATATATATATATATATATTTCCCCTTTGGAAGCCATCCTACTCCTCTGTTAAACCTGGTGCTGAAGCTGGCTAATGCTGCTCCCAACTTGCAATTCTCATTCATAGGCACCGAACACTCCAACAAACCTCTTCTGATCTCAAAGCCCCACATCCCAGACGCCATCAAGTTCTACAGTATAAACGATGGAGTCCCAGAGGGTCATGTTCCAGGTGGCCACCCAGTCGAAAGAGTCAACCTTTTTCTTCAGGCTTGTCCTCAGAACTTGCAAAAGGGAATAGACATGGCAGTGGCTCACACAAAAGAGAGAGTTACTTGTGTCATCTCTGATGCTTTTGTCGCACCTTCTCTCACTGTGGCTCAGCGCTTGAACGTTCCATGGGTTCCAGTTTGGCCTCCTTTGTCATGCTCACTCTCTGCACATTTTTACACTGACTTGATACGCCAAACGTGTAACTCTGCAGCAGGAGACACCCCTTTGGATTTTGTTCCTGGATTGTCTAAGATGCGAGTTGAAGACTTGCCAGAAGATGTGATGCAAGGTGCCGGTGAAGAGGAGACACTGTTTTCGAAGACACTGGCATCGTTGGGAAGTGTGTTACCTCAAGCTGAGGCAGTGGTTGTGAATTTTTTTGAGGAACTAGACCCGCCCTTGTTGGTTAACGACATGAAGTCAAAGTTTAAGTATTATCTTTACGTTGGTTTTCTCACTCTATCACTGCCTCTGCCACCCTTGCCTCCATCAGACACAGACGAAACTGGGTGCTTGTCATGGTTGGACAAGCAGAAAGGTGGATCAGTGGTGTATGTTAGTTTTGGGACGGTGGTGACACCACCTCCACATGAGATTGTGGCAGTGGCGGAAGCGTTGGAAGCAAGTGGTTTTCCCTTTTTGTGGTCTCTGAAGGAGCATCTGAAGGGTGTTCTGCCAAATGGGTTTCTTGAGAGGACGAGTGAATGTGGGAAAGTTGTGGGTTGGGCTCCTCAGACTCAGGTTTTGGGGCATGGTTCTGTGGGAGTGTTTGTGACTCACTGCGGTTGTAACTCGGTGTTTGAGAGCATGTCGAATGGAGTGCCTATGATATGCAGGCCTTTCTTTGGGGACCATGGGTTAACTGGGAGGATGGTTGAGGATGTTTGGGAGATTGGTGTGAGAGTGGAAGGTGGGGTGTTCACCAAAGATGGGTTGCTGAAATGCTTGAGGCTGATTCTGGTCGAGGAAGAGGGGAATCTCATGAAGAAAAATGCTGTCCAAGTGAAAAGGACAGTGCTAGATGCAGCTGGAGCACAAGGTAAAGCAGCACAAGATTTCAACACTTTGGTGGAAGTGGTTTCTAGATCTTAATTTATGGCCCCTTGTCGGTGATATTGATATATCGCTGCTGTCAGAATGCAGTTTATGACCATGCAAGTGTTGTAATTTTTTTTACATGTTTTCTCTTGTTGAGGCTGAATAATAAGATCACTGTCCCTTCTTTCATTGAATTTATGTTTAAATAATATTTAAATAACAAGTACCTGTTGTCATTGGTAATGTCTATGGCCTCTGTTGGTCTGAAGTTAAAAAAATGAAAAACTATATTATAATATTCAGTAAAAATAAAAAATCCAAGGCAGATGAGCCTTCCACAAGACCACATAACGACAGAAAATAATTCCAAATTAGAGGATGCTAATTATCAGCAAGGCATCATAAGTGTTATACAGAAAAATTATACGGATAAAAGGTTTCATTTCTTTAACTGGTATGTAACATTCTAAATTTGGAGTATCCTCTGCCCTGCATGTCCTTCTTAACCCGACGCCTTTTCACCAGTGTGGCCCCCACATGTTCTTCCCCTTCCAACCAGATCAAAGCATTCCTTTCAAAGGGTCTGCATCATCACATACTTCAACTTTTCACTCAACTCCATCTCTCTGCTCACTCTTCCATTCCCTTTGTTCTTCCTTCAGTCATCAAGGCAAGCTCCTCTGCTCAATGTCATGCTTTTGGTACACAACTTCATTGCTTGGCTCTCAAGACAGGCTCTCAATCTGAAGTAGTTGTGTCCAATTCCATCATCACCATGTATGCCAAGTTTTCAGATGTCGAATCGGCACGCCAAGTGTTTGACACAATCTCTCACCGAGACCCCATCACCTGGAACTCCTTGATTAATTGTTATCTGCAAAATGGGTGTTTCGAAGAAGCTTTGGAATTGTTGAAAGATGTGTACTTTCATGGTCTCGTTCCTAAGCCTGAGTTGCTAGCTCGTGTGGTATCCATGTGTGGGAGGAAAATTGGTTCAAGGAGGATAGGGAGACAGATTCATGCTCTTGTTATTGTAGATGAGAGGATAGGACAGTCAGTGTTTCTGTTAACAGCTTTTGTGGATTTTTATTTTCGTTGTGACGATTATTTGATGGCTTTGCGTTTGTTTGATGGAATGGAGGTGAAAAATGAGGTTTCATGGACTGCTATAATATCTGGATGCATTGCTAACCAAGATTATGACGAGGCTTTTGCATGCTTTCGAGCAATGCAGGCTGAGGGAGTTTGCCCAAACAGAGTGACATCAATTGCTCTGTTACCAGCTTGTGCCGCCGACCCAGGCTTTTTTAAGCATGGGAGGGAGATTCACGGTTATGCATTTCGTCGTGGGTTTGAATCGTGTCCTACTTTCTCATCAGCACTTATAAATATGTATTGTAATTGTGGAGAATCACTGCATCTTGCCGAGTTAATTTTTGAAGGGTCTGGTTGTAGAGATGTGGTGTTATGGAGTTCGATCATTGGGAGTTATTCTCGAAGAGGGGATAGCTACAAAGCATTGGAGCTTTTTAATAAGATGAGAAGTGAGGAAACCGAACCAAACTATGTAACCTTGTTGGAAGTGATCTCTGCCTGCACAAATATGTCTTCACTAAAGTATGGCTGTGGACTACATGGCCATATCTTTAAATGTGGATTTAGTTTTAACATCTCTGTGGGGAATGCACTTATAAACATGTATGCCAAGTGTGGTTGTCTGGATGGTTCCCGTAAGATATTCCTAGAAATGTGGAACAGAGATTCTATTACGTGGAGTAGTTTGATCAATGCCTATGGCATTCACGGATGTGGTAAACAAGCATTACATCTTTTTTACGAAATGAAAGAGAGAGGTGTGAAACCTGATGCAATAACCTTGCTTGCAGTTTTATCTGCTTGTAATCATGCTGGCCTTGTAGCTGAGGGACAACAGATATTCAAACAAGTAAATGAAGATTGTAAAATTCCGTTAACCATTGAGCATTATGCATGTCTAGTTGATCTTCTTGGAAGGTCAGGCAACCTTGAAGATGCTTTGGAAATACTGAGAACAATGCCCATGAAGCCAAGTGCAAGAGTATGGAGCTCTCTAGTATCGGCTTGTAAGCTTCACGGCAGACTGGACATAGCAGAAATGCTAGCTCCACATCTTATAAGATCAGAACCAAATAACGCTGGTAATTACACATTGCTGAATATGATCTATGCCGAGCATGGTCATTGGCTTGATACAGAACAAATGAGGAAAGCCATGAAACAACAAAGGTTGATTAAATGCTACGGGTTCAGCCACATTGAGGCTGGAGATGAGAGTATCTAGCATAGCAGAATGCACAGCTTTATGCAAGAGAGGAAAAGAAAATTATGATTATGGATACCAATACATTGGGCACTGGTCAGTCTATTTCTTAGCAAATGTCATCTTTATTTTTGTGCAAAATCATACGTGCTAACAAGTCTTCCAGGTGTATTTGTTGAATTTGGGCATAAGATGTATTAAATTTAACATTTTTATGACAGATTCGCAATTTATTTAATACAAAAACAAAGGCCAAGAATCTCATGCTGAAAAAATCGAGATAAGTCCCTAAAGATAAAAAACTTTACTAAATTTTGTTGTCATTAGAAAACATATATTAAGGTTAATGTCTATGCTCACATAGTAATAACATGATAGTGTAATCAATTCAACCAAAGTGAAAGTTGATGTGAAAATTAATTTTGTTCTTAGTTTTCCAAAAATCATTTAGTATCATTTAAATTGATAGTCTATTAGCAAAGTCGACCTTGTAATCGTAAGATGAAAATATAGTGTGTCAACTTCTGGTTGAAAAGATAAGTGTTGAATTTGAAATAATTTTTTATATTATTGATTTTGATTTTTTTTTACTAAATAAATATGTAAAAGTGAATGATAAGTATTACAACTCAGAAATTATTATATCTTAAATTCATGGTATTTATGAAATTATTATATTTGATTGAACTAAAATTACAACTCAGAAATTTGTTAATATATCTTAAATTAACTTTTGCATGATAAGTATTTGAATTTTAAATGATAAACTTGATATAAAAGTAAATATGGGTTATGAAGGTAAAAAAAAAAAAATATGAAAAATAGATGGTAACGTCTTTGATAATCATTTATATAAAAATGTAAGATTTGATTAAAATTTCATATAGTTCTCTTGTGGATCAAAACAAGAGTAGTGGGTTAAGTTTAAGAATTAAATAAATTAGAAATGAGTCGTTGTCGTTGTAACGTTATAATTCTTGAAAAACTAAAAAGAATGAATCAACTTTCACTTTAACTGAATTAAGTAACTTCTTTGTTTACATTTAAGGACTTTTAATTAATCATTTTATTAGTTATGTAAGTTCCAAGGATTAACTTTTTTTATTACATTTAATTAAAGGAGTCAGTTTCACGAATTCCATCATTTAAGCTTATATACGAGACCATATTTGAAGTCCATAATCAAGAATTAATGTTCCCACCTTCTGTTTTCCTTACTGATAATAGCCTTTTTTTTCCCCCTCTATTTAACATATTTCTTTTAACTTTTTTTACACTCGCATATTTCTTGAAACTAAATAATAGAAACGTGTTTTTTCAACTTAAAAGAAGGCTTTAAGAAAAATACATCAATAAAAAGGACGAGAGCTTGGTCCAAAAATTGTTTTGAGGGAGCGAAGACTGAAGACTGAAATGCATGGAAGACATGGTTAACTAGGCATGCATCTTGGAGCCTAAAGGAGTTTTGGAATTGAGATGAACTTCCTGCAGTAGTTTATAAAAAAAATTCCATGCAACTAAATCCAAAACACTCAGAAATTAACTTATGGTTATGAATAATCTCCTAAGGACGTAAAGAACTGAAAAGTAGAACACTTTAGGCAGAGAGCAGTAGAAGCCTGAGTAGAATATTTTTAGTGATAAAGTAGAGAAGAAAGGTCACTCTCAAAAGAGTCGTTCTTATATCCGCTTGTGACATTACCTGACAAACGCCACTTGACAGTAGCACTGGCCCATATGATTCAAGGAATCTACAGGACCCACTTGACTGGGTTGTTTTCTTCCTCATTCATGATATAGCTAACTCTAGCACTCATTTCAATGAAACTAGCAACTCCTATATTTTTCTACAGTGAGGTTTTTGACAAAAATATTTTTCCAGCAAACCAGATACGAAAGCAACAACCCAAAAGGTAAAGGAATGCATGCAACCAAACCAATTTAGAACCTGGTCAAGGGACAGATACTTGTGCAATGTAAAATGTGCATCATGAAATTCACTCTCACACACACACAATTAATACAGAAAACCTGAGCCAACTTTGAACCTATATTCCTGTGTAGCTATTTTACCAACACTGTCAATGAAACAAGTGGATAAAACAAACAGCAAAGAAATATATAAAAGAAAATTTACATTTGAAAGGCAAAAAAGGCACTTTTGTTTTCATTGAACAACCATGTCCATGTGCATCATGTGAACTTACAAGTGCAGGGGTGTTTGTGAGGGAGAGGGATTTTGCGAAGAGGCCGCATCAAAATCATTATATTCAACAGAGAAATTCAAGAACCCGCTACCACTATCGGCATCCTCATCACGATCAGTATCTTCCTTACCAACGGGAAGATCGAGATCGAGATCGAGATCGACATCACTGGCTGCGCCTTGTTCATGCTCTTGTTCATGTTCCAGTTCCTGTTCCTGTTCCTGTTCATTTTCTTGTTCTTGTTCCCGTTCCCGGTCCTGTTCATGTTCCCATTCCTGTTCCTGAAGCCGCTGCTGAATCTCGTGATCATTGAGGAAGTCTCTGAGCCTCTCCCTCAAAACCCCTAACTGCCGTTCGAGAAGATTCTTCTGTGACTCCACCTGCTCCACCGTCCACTGTAGCGACTCAATCACTTCAAGATCGTACTCCTGTTTCTGCTCCACCATCCTCCGAAACTGCGTCGCCTGAATCTCCACCGCACTCTTCTCGCTCTGCAGCCGCAGTATCATGGCCATCGCCTCCTCGGCCGCGGAGGCCGCTGCCCCTCTCTCCTTCTCAATCTCCGCGCACGCCGCATTGAACCGTTGCCGCTCCGACTTCACCATCCTCCTTAGGGACATTACATCGAACACCTCGTCCTCCAAATTCTCCTCCCTGGAACCACTACCACTACTGTTGTTATTATTATTACTATTATTATTATTATTTTCTATTTCCTCCTTGAGACTATCGTCCCTGGGCGGTTTTCCGATCGGAGAACGGAGAAAGCGGAGACAGGAGAGGAAGATCAATAGGAGACCGAGGATGTTGAAGATGCGCGAAACGTAACCTAGGAGGAGAAAACCGCAACCGAGTTCAGTGAGTTGGGTGAGGAAGTTGAATGTTGAAGGGATATCCATGAACATGAGGAGAATGAAGCGGATAAAAAATCGGAGAAACCTGTGGTAAAATCCAAGAACAGGAGCCAACAACAAACCCAGAGTCTGCATCTGCGTCTGGGTTGGGTTGGGTGAGCCTAACCGATTTTGACACCACACCCAATCTTAGCGTCAAAGGGACACTATGCAATAAGACGCACCCAATCCAATCGCACCGAAGCGAAAGCGAGAGCGAGAGCGAGAGCGAGAGCGAGAGAGAGGGTGGTGTGATTGGCTTACAAGGCTCGGTGAAAGGGAGTCTTATAAGAGAATGGATGATGATGGCGTTGCTTTGGCGTTACAAGGATAGAAAGACAAGTCTCATCACTCTTGTAAGCGCAGAGAGAGAATGAGTAATGTAGTTATTATGTATGTAGGAAACAAGAACATCAACAAAAAAATCTCAGATTATGGATCTGACCGAGAACCGAACAAATAGATGTGTGACCATTTCAGACTTCCATTCACTTTTTTTATTTCATTAACTAATACATTTTCACCGTTTCTTTCGCTCTTATCTCTGTCTCTTTACAGTTACAAAACCATGTAATTAAGTAATAATATATTTTAATCACACAGATAAATAATACGACCGTTGCTAATAATTAATAATTAATACTCCTAATATATACCAGTCAGTGATCACACATTATTACTTAGATTCCAGTATCATATTTTTACTTAAATTTTGATGTAAATATCGAATAACTATGCATCAACATTGTTAATAAATTATTTTTTCTGATAAGATTTTGATTTATATTTTTTTTATGGGAAAATAACTTTCCTTTGATTTTTTATGAATTGAAATATGTAAAACAAAATCAAATTGTTACTCACTAAGTGAATTCTTACTGTTTATCTTGATTTTTTTTCTGTAAACAAACAGTTAATATAATCTAATTTTTTTTAACAGTTGAAACACCTTTGATGTTAGTCTTTAATATAATTAATAATTATTCATTTGTAATATTATATGATAACTTAACTTTGCCTTTTTTATAAAATAAAATATGTAAAAAAAGTAGAAAATATTTTATTATTATTCGATGCAAGTGGATAATTAATATTTATCTTCAAATTTTCTATAAGACATCAACACTTATCCACAGCATCTGATAATAGATTTTCTTTTAAAGAAATCTGATAGTAAATCAGTGTGCTCGACAATTTGTAATTAATATATTTTTTATGACAAGATTATTCTTCCTACTTTTTTCTATTAATTAAAACACGTAAAATCTTACTTTATTGAAATATTTAATATGACAATGTATTTAATATGGGAAAAAACGTAATACTTAATAAAAATAAGAATAAGTTGTACTTTTCTAATTTTAAAAGATAATGATATTTAGACAACATTTTTTTTAATAACATTCAAATATTGATTACATTTTAATATGTGATTGATCAAATATTACTTCACAGTAATGTTTATGATTATTATTATCATTGATTGTGGAGTCATTTTTGACTAATCATTGACATCTAATCAATATTCAAATGTTGTAAAAAAATGTTATTTAAATATCTTTATCCAATTTTAAAATATACATCAACAATCTTGTATTCTTAACAAAATGATATTTATACTCTTATAATTTCATGTAGGCACGCTTTTTTCTTATTTGGTTTTGACAAATATACAAATTATGAAAATTAAAAATTAAAGATTGAAAACATTAAAAAATAAAGAATTTATATATATATATATATATATATATATATATATATATATATATATATATATATAGTTTCCCTTTTATTTTGTATCTGCATTTTCTCATTTGAATATATAAGGAATGAAATATATATATATTCAAATGAGAAAATGCTTTTTTTTTTTTTTTAATTTATGAGAATTAGTAGTTAATTTTTCATTCCTTATTTATGAATTGTGATAACCCATCGAGGATACCCATAGGAAAGATTATTCATAGATATGTGTTACTTTATTTGTGGACAGTGTGATCAAAGGAATGGTTAAGTTTCAAAAGATTCAGTGCAATGCCACCGGAATATGAATTCTTTCTAGGTTAGATCCTATCAACAATGTTTAAAAAATGTTACATACTTCATAAACCCAAAATCTCCATCTACAGCTCTTGTGGAAATTGGAATATGCACATGACCGCCATATCAAGAAATATCAATTATTAAATGCCTCGCATTTTTTAAAGATATATGTTTTGTGTAAACAATTTTTAAGGTTCAGTGCAAGCAATGTGTTTGAGAAAAAAAACACGTTATGTTAAAGATTTGAAGCAATTCAAGACTGATATCTATTGACATGAACATTTGAACACTTGCCTTTCAAACAAACCAACAAAATGTGGATCCCATTTTGTTCCAGAGCAGTGCAACCTAATTGGAAATTTAGACATGAGTTTAAATCTTAATACTGATACATAGAGTTAATTTTTAAGACTAACTCAATCCTATAAAATTAGTTTATAAAATGAAATTTGGATTCATATATATATTATAAATAATTTTATTTTTAATCGATACGGGACTTTGATTACACTTATTTATAACACAAATTTACAATTGTACATATTCACAAGAATTACAAGAGTGCATGCACAAAATGCAAAGAGTATAAAAGATCTTTAACTCGCCTACAACTGTAGCCTATGCTGTACTGGAATTGAGAGATGTCAGTACCAAACTCAAGAAACATCAATATTCCAATAACTTTATGTGCATCAAATTCCCCTATTGGTTACAACTTACATTGTATTTGGTTCTAACGTGTAGGGAGAAGAAATTGAAGCAAATATTGTACTCATAGTTGGAGAATGATAATAAGGTTCAGACAATTTTTGTTGAAGAACTGGTAAAGGAGCTTCAAACTTAAGCACTTGAATCAATTGCCTTACTGATGGTCTGGATGTATGATCTGGATTGGCACACCAAAGGCCAACAATCACTAAACGTTTCATCTGTTCCTCATCAAATGCTCCTCCAAGCTTTTTGTCTACCACTTCAAGTAACTTTCCCAATTGGTGGAGCTCCCAAACCCACTCAAATATGGTTATTTGGCCTTCCATGGCATTCAGGTCAACTGGTTTTCTTCCAGTGGCTAATTCCAGTAAAACAATCCCAAGACTGTATATATCAGATTCCTTCCTAGCCTTCCCTGTAGTGAAGTATTCCGGGGCTATGTAGCCTCTTGTCCCTGCTAGAATTGTAGTTTGGGATCCTTTCTCATGATCAACAAGCCTGGCTAAGCCAAAATCCCCAAGCTTAGCATTGAAATTTGAATCCAACATAATGTTGCTGGATTTAATGTCCCTATGAAGCACACACTGCTCCCATTCTTCATGAAGGTACAACACTGCCAGAGCCAAGTCCATGGCAATGTTGTACCTCATCTGCCATGTCAAGATGCTTTTTCCACTGTATAGATGGGAATCTAAGCTACCATTTTGCATGAACTCATATATAAGAAGGAGATCTTTCTTCATGTGGCACCAACCAATTAATTGCACTAAATTCCTGTGCCTTAGTCTGCTGATGATCTTAACTTCACTTGCATATTCCTTTGCTCCTTGTTTAGATTCTCTTGATATCCTCTTTATAGCAACGTTGGTGTTCAATTCTTTCAAATAGCCTTTATACACACCCCCAAAACCACCTTGTCCAATCTTTTGTGACTCTGCAAAGTTTCTTGTTGCAGTTGCCAATTCCTTATAGCAAAATCTTTTGGGTCCAATGCCCTTTTGGAATTCATCATCCATGCTCAGATCAAGAATTGAATCTTCTCTTTTCCCTTTAGCCCTCCTCTTCCACATTAAAACACAAACCAACCCTAAAATAAGGAAAGTTGCAGCTATGCCTACACCAACTTCTAGTCCCATCAATAAACCTTTGTTTCCCTCTTGTTTAGATCTAATAGTGTCAGTGGAAAATGGTGAAGGACTAGGATTTGGGCTTGGTGAGACTGCAATTGGAGGTATCTTATTTGAGAGATTCTTATTACTTTGTAAAGTTGAATGGAATGACCATGACAGCAGTGTGTTCAACTCAAACATAACTCCTGTAGCAGCTGAGAAACCAAATATAACCCAATCTGGTAGGTAATATCTCAGGTCAACATTGCATGAGATATATCTTTTTGTTGGCTTGGCATTTCCAGAGAAAGAAACATTTAAAATTTGAGTAGTTGCATTGTACTCAATCACACAATAACAAACTTTCATTTGCCTAATATCAAGGGACCATGGAACAGTTTTGTTAGATTTCATGGAGTTGAAATTTATACCTACATGAGTGCCAGGTGGATCCCATGAATTTTGGAATGTGTCAAACTCCACAGCTACAAATGGATGCTTAGCTGAATTCAATAACTGGTTACCATCCAGAAGACCAAGACCACCACCTTGTTGTATTTGATTCGAAAGAGGAAGCCCTGGATCTGCTAAGAAAAAAGCCAAGCCATCTCCAAAACTAGTCTCGTTTGAGAAAATGACAAAGGAAAATTGGGTAGTGAAATCGGTCAGTTTTCCTGTGATGTTGTCCCAAAGGTGCAATCTTTCAAAACTGGTGACTCTCCCAACACTGTAAGCATTGCTCTGATATCTGGTGGTTTTAGTGAGTTGGATTTCTGATTGTGACAAAACAGCATCTCCTTCAATCCTTGTATCGTTATACTCAAATCCATGGTGACGAAATGAAAGTGGGTTTGCAAATCTGATCATAAGAAATAAGAACATCATTACACAGAATAGATGGTTTGTTGCATGGAGACCAACATGGCAAGGAGCCATTTCTGTGAAAGAGTTGATTTAGAAACCTTTCTTGGCTACACTAATCGTATAATACTTTGATTTTCTTATTTATGTAACTTGGACAATGATTTTATTCGTTGTTTTTAATGATTTTTGGATTTGTATTACTGTCTTGTTGTTATGTCTTAGCGAACCTTGCAATATAGAAAAACAGGTTAATTGGAGTTCAATTGTTTTGATCAAAATCAAATGGACCCATACTCATACATACCGTGTAAGTCAAAACCGCTAGGCCTGCTGATGATACCATTTCCGGTTATCAAATTAGTCTTTATTTATTAAGGTTTAACTCCTTTTATTTTTAGATTTTTTTTATAATTTTTATTCTCAATTTATATTTTTCAATTAAATTATCATAAAATAGAATGATATTAAATTTTCATTTGACATGAAAATTATATAAAAAAAATGAAGACAAACAAAGAAGTTGCAAAATAAAATAAAAATCACATTTTCTAATTAATAAGATTAAAATGCTAAATATTCAATTAAAAAAAATATTATTTTCATTATTATTTAACAATAGAAAGAAAATTAAAAGAAACTAAGCTGAACTTACTATCTTTTGTTTTTAATTTAAATTTTTTTAAGCAATACAAATTTATGCCCTTTGAGACTTTTTTTTTTTTTAATAACACCACCTTTGGGTTATATACTTATTTTATTTTGTGAAATATAATGTAGCATATTAACATTTTGCTATTAGATAAATAAAAGTTGCATCACATTTCTCAACATGAATGCTACTTCTTGACCAAACTCACACACAAACTATTTTTTCTTTTTTTTTATCTAAAAATGAAATTTCGTGGAAAAGGAGGAAGTGAGAGGCTGAAAAAGACAATAATCAATAATCAAAGAGAGGAAATTATAGCACTACGTCAGGTAGTAATAGGAGGAAGGTTCATTAATCCCCTTTAAGAATAAAAAAAAACCACTCCAACCTTTTTTAAGAAAATTGCTGTTTTGATATATAAATATGGTGTCATGAATGTCTTTTAAAAAAAATTATGTGAAGAATAATATATATTAATGTACAATTTTATAAATACGATTTACGTGATTTTTTTTTTCTGAAATAATATATATCATAAAAAATTACCAACTAAATTTAGGTGTATCGTGTTTATTAAGTAGACTTTTTTTCTTATTGTTGATGATGGTCAGAATTAGATAACGGGAAAATAGAATTCTGACATTTATTTATTCATTCTTAGGCTAAAAATTTTGTCAGGTTTGGTTGACTTGCTTTTCCACACTGGAATGGACAAATGAATATCAAAATTTGATTATAGAAAATTGAATTACCACCATGAACAATAAGAACGTCTACTTTAGAAAATAAAATAGAAATGAATTTAGTTTGATAAACTTTTCTTGGAATATATATTACTTCAGAAAAAAAAAAAGTTTGATTTCCGTGTTAAATATAATACGTTTTATTTCTTTCCCTATTGTAAGATACGACAAATGGTAAAATCCAATAAGAAAGTTCTATTTTTTTTTTTAACCAAAGAGAAGCTATCCTTATAGCAATGAAAGTGACAAATTTTAATTAAAAATGTGGTATGAAACATTGGTCAAAAAATGAGTTTATATAATCTCGATTACAATAACGTGTAAACGAAATGCATATTAATCAAATTGGACCATTACAAAGTCTGAAATGCGATCTCCAATATTTAAAAAGCTAATTTCACAGTACCTTTAATAAGATTTACTATTACAAAATTTCCTTTAATTAAAAAAGTGTTAAAATTATTATAAAATCCCTTTTTAAAAATATGTTAAATTCTTTTGAATTATTTTCTTAAAAAATATAAAATTTTTACGGGGTAGAATGACTTTTAATCTAGTCTTAAAAAACTTATTTTCTAATGATAATTTTTTTTTAAATAAAACTAGCGTTCAAGGTCAATGTTGGTTTGTGTGATTATTAAAAATAAAATTAGAGACCGAAAAAAAATACTTTTAAGTTTATATTAATTTTTTAATAGAATCAACAAAATTCTATTTAAAATAACCTTTTTTATATTGTAGCAATAAAATAAATATAAATAAAAAAATTAAAATCTCAAATGATTAAAAAACTAACCTTTAAGATATTTATCAACAAAATAAAATAAGTAGTAAAATAAATTTGTTAGTATTTTTTTCTTATATTGTAATAGGTGATATAGAAAGGTATTTCTGCAAATGAAAATTTATTTGGTGCAACAAAGTTTAAAAAGTATTTAAGGACGATTAGGTCATTTTGTATTTTGGGGTTGGAGGTGCAAAGAGATATTCTTACTCTGTATGAAGAAAAAACTGGCACGCCCGTTAGAAGAGAAAGGCCCAATCCAGTTGCTAAAACCCTTGCTGCAGCTTTTTCTCTGAGCTAAAACCTAAAAACGATTCCGTCGCGAGTCTCCCTCTGCAACCACCGTCGCGTTCAATTCCAAATTGGCCATTAACGAGGTACCCACGCTCTTTTGTTGGCGTTAATTTAGTTGATTAAATTTTCCTCGTATCCCTTTATGCGTTTGATTTTAGCCATCGTAACTTTTAATTGTTTTTTTGTTTCATATGAATTTCTTATTTGCTGTCTCGCCGATTATGTTCTTTTGTTTCGTATTCAATTTCATGATTGTAGTTCATAAATGGCAAATTGGCTGAACTTTATTTACCTTGCAGGCTGGATTGTGGAAGATGAGTTTGATATCCCAACATGTTCGCACTAAAAACGAGGTTGTTAAGAGCAAGAGGGAGGTTGTGGATGATGTCAAGAATAATGATACTCTGAAAGTGAGGAAGAGGAAGAAAGAATTCGAGGGAGAAGAAGTGAAAGAAATGAAGAAACTTGAGAGTTTTTTGTTTGGTTCTCTCTATTCCCCTGTTGAGTTTGGAAAGGAGGATGAAGAAGTGGAACACGGCAAGGCTGCTGAAAAGGTTTCGGATTTGTTCTTCACTGACCGTTCTGCGGATACTGTTCTCTCAGTTTACCAAAAAGAAGATGCTGACTTGTCTGAGGGAAATCGTGGACATGATGATGAACGTGCTTTGCAACGGAAACCTGTGTGGGTGGATGACGAAGAAGAAAATGCCACTGTCAACATAGCCAAGGTTTTCAGGTTGAGGAAGTTGAGGAAGGGAGAGGACGAGGATTTGATCTCGGGTTCAGAGTATGTGTCAAGATTGAGGGCTCAACATGTTAAGCTCAATCCAGGAACAGAATGGGCACGGGTTGATTCTAAAACGGATAGAGGTTCCGATGATGAGTCGACTGATGATGAAAACGAAGCTATTGTGAGCCGAGGTTTTGAGGATTTGGATGGTGTTCTCAAGACAAATGAAGACCTGGTTGTGAAGAGTGGTGCAAAATTGTTGCCCGGACATCTTGAGTACTCCAGACTTGTGGATGCAAATATACAGGATCCTTCTAATGGGCCCATAAATTCAGTTCAGTTCCATCAAAATGGACAGCTTTTTCTCGCCGCTGGATTGGACCGGAAGCTTAGATTCTTTCAAATTGATGGCAAGCGGAATACTAAAATTCAGAGCATCTTCCTTGAAGATTGCCCCATTCGAAAAGCGTCTTTCTTGCCTGATGGGTCTCAGGTTATTGTATCTGGAAGGAGAAAGTTTTTTTATAGTTTTGATTTAGTTAAAGCTAGAGTTGATAAAATAGGTCCTCTGGTTGGTAGGGAGGAGAAGAGTCTGGAGGATTTTGAAGTATCTCCTGATTCTCAATTGATAGCATTTATAGGTAATGAAGGTTATATATTATTGGTTTCAACGAAAACAAAGCAATTAGTTGGTACACTAAAGATGAATGGAACAGTCCGTTCATTAGCTTTTGCTGAGAATGGACAGCAGTTGTTAAGCGGTGGCGGTGATGGCCATGTTTACCACTGGGATCTGAGAACGAGAACTTGCATGCATAAAGGTGTAGATGAAGGTTGCATAAACGGCACGTCACTATGTACTTCCCCTAGTGGGACTCATTTTGCAACCGGTTCAGACAGTGGAATTGTGAATATTTACAATAGAGAGGAATTTCTCGGGGGCAAGAAGCAGCCTATCAAGGCCATAGAGAATTTGACTACGAGAGTGGATTTTATGAGATTTAATCATGACTCTCAAATATTAGCAATCTGTTCTGGCATGAAGAAGAGCAGCTTAAAATTAATACATATCCCATCCTATACCGTCTTTTCCAACTGGCCACCTCCTAATAGGAGCCTGTATTACCCTCGCTGTATTGATTTTAGTCCAGGTGGCGGTTTCATGGCTGTGGGAAACGCTTCAGGCAAAGTTTTATTGTATAAGTTGCACCATTACCAGCATGCCTAAGGTGGATTTAGAATACTGGAAAGTTTTGAGAGGTCGTAGTGTACTTTTTTTGTTGGAAATTTTGAGACTTGATTTGTATTAATCATTATTAATCAAATGAAGCTTGATTTGTTTCTTCTTCTAAGTTAGAAGTTACCAAGCTTCATGTATTTTGTCATCAATTTTATTGGGATTTAGCTGTCCTCTTCTGTTCAATTTTTTAAACTTACTGTTCATTTAGTTATTTGTTTGTTATAAGTTGTGTTTTGTCATTCTTCAAAAGGGTGTTTATTTTGACTTACGGCTTATCTTTCAGTGACATGGTTGATAGGTGATTTGATTATTGTACAATTGTATCGTTTTCTGTAATTGTAACTTGGGGGGGAGGGTGTTTAGCTCGACTCTGACACGGTTTTGATTTGCACCTGAGATTGCTGTTACTGAATTCTCGGCTTTTATTTCTATGCATTCTTTTCCCGTTTCTTGTCATAATGCAAAATGTCAACAAATGGTGAGATTTAGCAGCAGAAAAGGAACTTTTTATTGATCGGAATCAAGCTTAAACTAGCTGTTTCCATTGAAGCTATTGTTGTTGTTGTGAGATCTTGAAATTCTGTTTTTTAGTTGAGTTTGATCTAGCCTGAACTGGCCAAATTACAGACCTTGAAGCATTGAAGCCAGATTTGTTGAATATTTCATCATCCTCCCAAATAATGGTAACGGGTCAAGTGTACCACGAACCAATCTTGTATATTACCCAGGCAAGAGAAAAAGGACATCTGGATACGTATCATAGCGTCACAGAATTGAGACATTGATTTCATTGGTTAAAATGTTCAATGGAGCTTGTAATTTCTGTAAAAGTGTTACCCCAGTCAGTAATCAAAACGATTATAACTGCAGGTGATATCTTGCAAAGTACCAACACCAAAAACTCAGGGTGTGTAGGCTAATAACAGATGAAATTTGGGTGAACACACGTTAGCATTTTCATCATGCATTTGAACAAAAGTGAGGAAAGATGAGTTGACAATCCAGTTATTACCAATGTGCAGCGTGTAGCAAAATCGATTTTGTTTTACACCATATCGATTAATTAGTGTTCTAAATTTATCGTCAAATATATGAAAAATTCAAAATAATTTATTAGGAGCAAACATGTAACTCATTCAAAATTAACAATAAATATATGAAAATTAACGGTGTTTGCTTCCAAGAAAATATTTTGAAATATGTGTGGAGATTTTAAATTTGTGGCTACTGAATGAGGATTGTGAAATAATTGAGGTCGTGGTAAAAAAATAATAATGGAACGCAATTTTGGATATAGTTTTACGTTGAAAATAGTTCTACAATGATCAAGAATAGAAGTTGTACGGTGGTATAATTCTAACGGCCGGGAAGTCGGAATGACCGAACGGTCTTAGTGGGCCGCCAGCCCACCAAAGCACCACAACCGAACGGTCTTAGTGGGCCAACAGCCCACCTGAGCACCACAATTTTACTAGGCTCAAGGCCCAAGGCTAGTGTAAATGGCCAGTGTATAAAATATTCACAAAAATATATCATTCAGATATATTCACCGGATATATCTTACAAAGATATTATAACAGAGATATGTCAAGTAAGATTATATTTTATTCTGTTTATATTACTATTAATATTATATCAATCTAAAGCCTATAAATAAAGGCCAGAGGATTCCAAACAAGGTACGTTCTCTGAATACACTTTGCTCACACTGCATACAACATATCTTTCATCAATTCTCTTCCAAACAGAGAATTTCTTATACACGCCTAACTTGAGCGTCGGAGTGCCTTTTCAGGTACCTCCCCCCGGTCAAGACTAGAAGATCACCGTACGGCTGAAGTCAACGCGNGNNCGNNCGNTCNNAANNCAGAAGAAGCGGGCAGAAAGACAGAAGACGACGTCATCGAGGTTAGTCCTTCGGTCCCAGTAAATTTACACCGTAACATTTTGGCGCCCATCGTGGGGCCGAGTGACAAACCCAAATGGCGACCACGAAAAGCATGGAAGAACAACATAGCAACAGAAAGAGGATCAGAAGCCACGAGGAACCAAGACGAAACTCTCGATATCAACATCGCTACTCAACATCAACAACAAAAAATTTTCATCAAAGCCAAAGTCACAAAACATGGGTCATCATCTTTACGGGAAGTCTTCCCAACCAGATAAGTATCTTTAAAAATATGAACATCTCGTATGAAAATAAAATAATAACAAAACTATATTCTTTAGAATATTAATTCAACAAGAAATCACGGAAAAAGCTAATTGACGGTTACAACAAATATTCTCTATACGTATTAGAAACATATATTATATATGATATATGGCATATTAAAAAGATATATCATTGTAATGACTATTCCAGGTAAGATATGTATCTACTATGGTATATATATATATATATATATATATATATATATATATATATATATATATATATAAAACGTGTACTCACACAACGAAAATAATTTTCGAATCTTATGACACGACTTAAACAATTGTTTATTTATTATACATGTTATTATATAATATATAACTATGAATATTCACAATGTATCTAATTGTTGTAACCGAGGCATGTATTTATCATACATGACACGTCAAAAAGTTATATGAAATATAACTATGAATATCGGTGCAATTCACAAGAGGCAATAGCATGTCTCCCTCCAATAACAACATGAGGTAGATTTTCACAAACAATTCAGTTTGCAGGGCCCCTCATCAAAGAAAAGATGGAAAAAGGATCATAGTAAAATCTCTAATCAAATGAGAAGTTCTCTTCATGCATGCCGAAGAAAGAGTTAAATTTCCATATAGCTGGGGAAAAGATCTCTCCAACCTGTTCAAGCTTTCAACCACATATTCTGGAGGACGATGCAATATCAGTGTGCCAAAACGTACGCAAGACTTTGCTGGAAAAGTCAATACCGTAATCTTCAAAAGTGGAGCTGAAAAGTGACCGGTATCACCATGCCTTAGTGCACTTGCCGGCAAACACCGTCGGAAAATCTAATGACCACACCGTTCGACGATTCTATCCAACCTCTGTCTCCCCTTATCTCTTGAAGTGAAGAGAAGAAAGCAAGCGTAGAGAGGAAGCTTCTTCCACCGCCTCTTTCAATCTCAACGTCGTCACCCCTTTTGTTCTATCCATTTACGCCATGATCCAAATACTTAGGATTGATTAATTTATTCGGTGTTGACATCTATGCCTTACTTGGAAAAGTTCTACAACGGAATTACTCCACGAACCTACCACAAAACTTTCGAAGAAGATGGTTTCAGGAATATAACAGAAGAACCGTGTCTGGGATTACATTTGATGTGGTTTAATCCATAACTTTGTGAAAAAGCTGATACATCAGACGCGTTGATGATCTCAGTACACCATCCTCTTGGATTTCGAAAGAAAGAAAAACAATAACACCGTCGTTGTAAAGACAGAGCATCCCTACCAGCCCGCAAGCGGCTGCCACCAACATAGCTTTCCCGATGACAAAGGTATAACTCTCATCGCCTGCTCTCCGGCGACGTTGACGCCCGAGGGGCATCAGGCTCATCAACCGACTTAGGAACAGGGGAGCGGTGTTTAAGGGATCCCTCATTCTCATAATAGCCCACTTGGTGCCTCTAACGACAACGTTTCAGCACCACCTGTGTTCAAATATACTAATGTTTAGATAAACATTTTTTAAAGTTTACATCTTAGTTCAAATTACGAATTATGTGATTTATCTGTTCAAACAAAAGTGGATTAGATATACAAGAAACGCGTACACACAAAGACCACGATGCTTCCATTACGACCATCATCGGCTTATTACTACAATGCGGCAATTAGAAACCCGTGACCAGAGACATTGCTCACATTTTGAGATGATCATCACTCAAACGACGACAATCGGTCCAATCTTCCCCACAGTGTCACCTTACACAGCGTGTTCTCCATTTTCGACAGACTCAACAAAGTCATTACAATTGTCACCCGGGCCCTTAGGGTATCTATCTTCATATCAGAATTTGGATCTTTAAGATCTTTTGAAAAGGAGAGGTGCACGCGTCTCGGTAATATAACTTCTGTTATCTACAAAATTATAAATGTATCAATGCATCAATCTTCGACTACGAAGGCAGGGCGGTCCAGTTTAATCATTTTAGGCCCGATGAAGGTCATCTCAAACAGGATATATCCATGATATTCCGATAACTCAAGGGTCCAGATGGCCCTCAACCGAGCATTACAACCTCTTATTTAGCGGACGGTGTAATTATCATCAAACATCTTCTATTATTCTTTTATGCAGGTTAAAGGACAGTGGGATATCGAATACTTACGAACATTTTAATGTGAACTTTTCGAACATTCATCCAAAGACCGTTCGGTCTAGTCTANATTTTGTATCTTGCAGGTTACNAGACTCTAAAGAGATTGCTAAAGCAGTTATAATCTTAACCGACCGGTCTCAATATATCTTACAGATTACTAAAGCAGTATTCCAGTTCAGATATACTATTTGCATTCATATCACCAGACGGTCAAGGTTAAAGCAGAGCGAGCGGTCAAGATCCAGGGAAAGCACCGAAAGATTTTTCAATCTAGAAAAAGACCGGGCGCCATGCCCCCTAGATTTTTCAATCTAG